>NW_026652293.1:21339449-21481075 GCF_009828535.3 Hylobates moloch
TTGCCCACTTTTTGATGGGGTTGTTTGTTTTTTTCTTGTAAATTTGTACACCCTCCCAAGACTAAATCAGGAAGAAGTCGAATCTCTGAATAGACCAATAACAGGTTCTGAAATTGTGGCAATAATCAATAGCTTACCAACCAAAAAGAGTCCAGGACCGGATGGATTCACAGCTGAATTCTACCAGAGGTACAAGGAGGAACTGGTACCATTCCTTCTGAAACTATTCCAATCGATAGAAAAAGAGGGAATCCTCCCTAACACATTTTATGAAGCCAGCATCATCCTGATACCAAAGCCAGGCAGAGACACAACCAAAAAAGAGAATTTTAGACCAATATCCTTGATGAACATTGATGCAAAAATCCTCAATAAAATACTGGCAAACCGAATCCAGCAGCACATCAAAAAGCTTATACACCATGATCAAGTGGGCTTCATCCCTGGGATGCAAGGCTGGTTCAACATACGCAAATCAATAAATGTAATCCAGCATATAAACAGAACCAAAGACAAAAACCACATGATTATCTCAATAGATGCAGAAAAGGCTTTTGACAAAATTCAACAACCCTTCATGCTAAAAACTCTCAATAAATTAGGTATTGATGGGACGTATCTCAAAATAATAAGAGCTATATACGACAAACCCACAGCCAATATCATACTGAATGGGCAAAAACTGGAAGCATTCCCTCTGAAAACTGGCACAAGACAGGGATGCCCTCTCTCACCACTCCTATTCAACATAGTGCTGGAAGTTCTGGCCAGAGCAATCAGGCAGGAGAAGGAAATAAAGGGTATTCAATTAGGAAAAGAGGAAGTCAAACTGTCCCTGTTTGCAGATGACATGATTGTATATCTAGAAAATCCCATTGTCTCAGCCCAAAATCTCCTTAAGCTGATTAGCAACTTCAGCAAAGTCTCAGGATACAAAATCAATGTACAAAAATCACAAGCATTCTTGTACACCAATCACAGACAAACAGAGAGCCAAATCATGAGTGAACTCCCATTCACAATTGCTTCAAAGAGAATAAAATACCTAGGAATCCAACTTACAAGGGATGTGAAGGACCTCTTCAAGGAGAACTACAAACCACTGCTCAATGAAATAAAAGAGGATACAAACAAATGGAAGAACATTCCATGCTCATGGGTTGGAAGAATCAATATCGTGAAAATGGCCATACTGCCCAAAGTAATTTATAGATTCAATGCCATCCCCATCAAGCTACCAATGACTTTCTTCACAGAATTGGAAAAAACTACTTTAAAGTTCATATGGAACCAAAAAAGAGCCCGCATTGCTAAGTCAATCCTAAGCCAAAAGAACAAAGCTGGAGGCATCACGCTACCTGACTTCAAACTATACTACAAGGCTACAGTAACCAAAACAGCATGGTACTGGTACCACAACAGAGAGATATAGATCAATGGAACAGAACAGAGCCCTCAGAAATGATGCCGCATATCTACAACTATCTGATCTTTGACAAACCTGACAAAAACAAGAAATGGGGAAAGGATTCCCTATTTAATAAATGGTGCTGGGAAAACTGGCTAGCCATATGTAGAAAGCTGAAACTGGATCCCTTCCTTACACCTTATACAAAAATTAATTCAAGATGGATTAAAGACTTAAATGTTAGACCTAAAACCATTAAAATCCTACAAGAAAACCTAGGCAATACCATTCAGGACATAGGCGTGGGCAAGGACTTCATGTCTAATACACCAAAAGCAATGGCAACAAAAGCCAAAATTGACAAATGGGATCTCATTAAACTAAAGAGCTTCTGCACAGCAAAAGAAACTACCATCAGAGTGAACAGGCAACCTACAGAATGGGAGAAAATTTTTGCAACCTACTCATCTGACAAAGGGCTAATATCCAGAATCTACAATGAACTCAAACAAATTTACAAGAAAAAAACATAATTCAAATTTTATTGAAAAATAAACCAAAGTTCACAGGTATTAGGTAATTTAATCTTACAAAGTTCCAGAGACAGGCCAGTGGAAAATCTGGAATTATCAGAGCCTTTGATCACCAACTATGTGCTTTAGTCCTTCCAAGAATCTTTGATCTCCAGTAGTGAATGCTTTAATCTAAAATGGTATATATTGAAAGCTAAGTTATACAAATCTAAAAGAAAATTTTATTTTCAGTCTTTTTGAATTATTGTTTTACCAAGACAATTTATCAGGGATACCAGCTAAAAGCTCAAAACATTTATCTATATGAAATTAAAGAATATCTAGTATGTATTTATACATATACCCCCTGATTCCATGACTTGTACTTTGAACGTATTTTAAATCTCTCACCTTGGCTGATAATTGAAAAATATTATGTATGATGGCATTTTGCATTGAGCTTCTGCTGGAACTGGATGCTGGTAATGCAGATTATGCTTCCACCCTGCTGTCCCCTAGTAATGATTAGTATCCACTGTGTTTATGTCAGTTTAATCCTGTGAAGGTGAATGAGCACAAGAGAAAATCACAGGATCATGGACATCATCCAGTCACTAGGACTACAACTTAATTGTTAACTCAGAGAAGTTAAAGACATAAAATCAATATATTATTTTTCATAAGATATGTTAAATTTATGTGTGAAGTGTGCTATACACAACGCTGATAGAACTGTGGAGAAAGAACTTGTGAAAATACAGGCACAAGTTGCCGGGCACGGTGGCTCATGCCTGTAATCCTAACACTTTGGGAGGCCAAGGCAGGTGGATCATGAGGTCAGAAGTTCAAGACCAGCCTGGCTAAGATGGTGAAACCCCGTCTCTAATAAAAATACAAAAATTATCCAGGCGTGGAGGCAGGTGCCTGTAATCCCAGCTACTCGGGAGGCTGAGGCAGAGAATTGCTTCAACCTGGGAGTCAGAGGTTGCAGTGAGCCGAGATCATGCCACTGCACTCCAGCCTGGGCAACAGAGTAAGACTCCGTCCCCCCCCCAAAAAAAAATAAAAATAAAAATAAAAGAAAATATGGGCACAAGTGAACTACTCCACAGGTCTGCGTAAAGGTCTGAAACAGAATTGGAAAAGAGAGGTTTGGCTCTACTCTGGGTATGTGGTCTGTTAGGAGCTGGAACCAGAGAGGAAGAAAAAGGTGGATTCTGAAGGGTGACATCAGTTAAATACTGTTATTTTGGGCATGGTCAGTTATTATTTAAATATGTATACTTTTGATGATAAGGATTTATGTGTGTGTGTGTGTGTGTGTGTGTGTGTGTGTGTGTGTACCCACGTGTTTCCCTTTTCTAGGTCTCTTCACTCCTTTGTGCAGGCCTGGAATCATTTTCCATTAGCATAAAGACCTGTCTTCAACATTTTCTGTAGTGCATGTCTGCTAACAATAAATATATTCAAGTTTTGATTTTCCGAGAAAAAATTTTTGTTTTGTTTATATTATGAAATGGCTAAATCAAGCAATATAACATATGTATTATCTCACATACTTATTGTTTTATGGTGAGAAAACAAAATATATGATTTTATGAACAATTTTCAGATATATAACATATGAAAAAAGTGTCTTTTCCCCCATCTTCAGTTGGAGAATATTTTCACCAGAAAGAATTATAGGATGATTTTTCTTTTCTTTAGGACTTTAGAAGATGTTACACTTTTGTCTTCTGAACTCCATTATTTCTGTTGAGAAATCAGTGCCAGTTTTCTATGTTCTAATACGTCTTTCTTCTCCTGTGACTACTTTTCAAATGTTTTTATAACTAGTTTTAAAACTTTGGTTAAGATGTAAATGGTGTTTGTTCTATTTGAAATTTGTTGAGCTTCCCGGTCTTGTGGGCTTTAGTTTTTATCGAAGTTGAAAACTTTTAGGCACTAGTTCTCCATTTTTTTGTTTCTCTTTCTCCTATCTTCAGATATTCCAGTTACAGTATGTTTGACTCCTTAACACTGTTCCACTGGTCACTAAGGAACTATTCCATTTTTTTCAACCTCTTTTCTGTCTCTTTCTCAGGTTAGATAGCTTCAGTTGCTATGTCTTCAAGTTCATTAACCTTTTCTTCTCCAATAGCTAGTCTGCTGTTAAACTTGTATAGTAAAATATTCATTTCAGCTACATAAGTTCCATTTTTATAGTTTGCATTTCCTTCCTTATTATACTCTTGTTGGTTTTATATTCAAATACTTAAAAATATTTATAATAGCTGTTTTGAAGCCTGTTCTGAAAATGCATTTCTGTAATTCTGGGTCTGCTATTATTGACTGATTTTTCTGCTAATGATGTCGTATTTTCCTGCTTCTTCAGATCTCTAGTAACTTTTTATTGGATGCTGGGCCTTTTGAATTTTATGATGTTAAATATTCAGGATTCTTTTATTCTCCATTTAATGATGATGAAGTTGGTCTTGGCCAACAATCAATTGTGTATCACCTCTGTCTTAAAGACCTGTGTTTAAATTTGTTATACTGGATCTAGAGTAGTTTTAATTACTGAGGTATAATGATTCTTAAATCTCTAATGCATTCCCAGGGCGTTTGATAAGGCTTTTCTGCTTTGGATGATAAGAACTTAAAAGTACCTGAACCCGGTACAATCTCTGTAAATTAACCCGCATCCCTGGTGGGAATCCTTTTTCAGCACTCATGCAGTTTTGTTTTTCATCTGAGCTGCTTGGTATTCAGCTAGACTCAAAAGTACTCTTACATAGTATTTTTAGACTTTTTCTAGTACTTTGTCTTGTAAATTTCAGTCCTCTCACTCTCCTTGAATTTAGATTACTATTTCCTCAACTCAAATTAGTGTTTTTGCTCTATTTAAGGAGTATCCCTATAAACTTCTCAATTTCTAAATTCGAAATTTGAGATTTATGTTCCTTCCCAGCACTGTAGTCTTTTTAAAGGAAGGCAGGGCTTACTTTCTCTCTCTCTTCTGTTATGGATCACAGTTCTCTATGCCTCTCTATGCTTATTTTCAGTGGCTAAAAACCAGTGTATTGTGTATTTTTACAGTTTTCAAGCTGTTTATAGCAGGAAGTGGTGTATCAGTTGATCATAATAATCATGGTCCTCTTTAAACATATATATATATAATATGCATATAAAATTTTTGTATATGGATATTATACCTTGTTACCTGAATTTCATTAATACTGTTATTGTTCAACAAATTTATCATAGTTTTAAAATTAATTTTCCTATGTTTCTCAAAAGATAATTAGATTCGTATAAACATTATTAATTTTAACAACCCTTTCTCAGTTATCATAACTTTATTTTCTAGCCTAATATCATTTGTTTACAACTTGAGTGCAGTAAATTAATAGTTGGAATCCTTGTCTTCTTTTCCTTAGCATTAGGAGAAAGTAAGGCCAACTGAAATGAGGCTAGGTTTCAGATTTATATTTTGTGTATGTGTGCATTCACATAGTTATGTTCCTTATTCTCTTATTATAACATTGCATCGAATTTGACCTTTGTACATTTCTATTCTTTTCATGTAAAATTAATTTTTCTGTGTTTTTTTGAATGAGGTGGATTTCAAGAAAGTTTCTTTAGTTTAATTTATTTAATTTTAGTAATCACAATGGTAATAGTACTAGTAATCTAAAAATAATTTAAAAATGAATAATTACTGGCAGTTCTAATTTATCATATTCTGTGTTCTTGAGAAAAAAGAATTCTTAATATAGAAAAAGTGACATGCGAATGCAATAGAGAATAGTTTAGTTAAAAGCACTTTAGTCCTGGAAATTTGATTGCAAGCATCAATGTAAACAGAAAATTGCTATTGTGTTGGTCATTGTTTCTAGTCTTTTATAGTGGACAGATCTGGGATATATATAATTCCTGCCTGTAAATGTTTTCTAGTCTTTTCCACTATAAATACTTCGAAACAATGACTAATGCAGTAGCAATGAGACCTAGATTGTGGTCTTGAAATGTCACTTCTCACTCCAAGAAAACTAGGTTTGCTAAAGATATCACTGATTCCAGGTCTCAGACAGGACATAGCAAAGCTAAGCCTAGCAAATATTGTCATATCAGTTAGCAAATAAGCTGTCAAAGACTGATCAATTTAAAATTCTTCAAGAATTTGGTGGATTTTCCACTAACCAAGATGACAACATTTGAACTTCAATAATTTTAATAAGTGCAATGCATTGAACAGATCAAACTTATTTATATCTATGAGTGCATAATGCTATTAAAAAAGAATTACCTACTTTCAGATTATCAATAGGAACTAATCCATTGTTATTAAAATTGTTTAAGAAAGGGAAAAAATTAAGCAGGTAGCCTGCATGTTTTATTAACTCTATCATGGGTAACAAAATACTGGATGAGATAAATTTTTTAATAAAAATAACAAACACGTAAAAATAAAATAATTGCACCGAATCTTATCATTTTAGCCCCTAACAAATGATTAAACTTAGGTATTGTGATTCAGTGGTTGTTAAGATCATATAAAGACATGGCAAAATTATGTGCTTTTTATAGCCTTGCTATACCATGCTTATAGGTTTTTAAAAAGACCAAACTTAAGTCTGATTCATTCTCTGGACCCAGATGCCAACGAGTAGAAATGACAGAGGACAGAAGATGGAAGAACATGTTGAACTGCACCATAAATATGCAATCACCAGAACCCAGACCCTGGGGGCAACTACAGCACAGTTCTTCAACAGATAAATTGTAAGAAAGTGAAGCAGATTAAAATAAGAGGGAAATAGAATTGTCTCTGTGGATCAAGTGAAAAATGTAAAATTATGATCCAAATAAATACGGCTTTACAAATAAAGGACTAATTGCCTAATGAGTTCTGCCTGAAAGTGTGAATGTTTGTTTTTAGGTAGGAAACACCCATGTTCCGATACCTATCAAGCAGTCAAAATCAACACAATGTTTTACTAGCTATTTTGAGACTAAATTTCATAAAGAGCACGAGGTAAGGGAATATGAAAAGAATTTATATACCAGAAACCAACCAAGTCTCCCTTTTCAGTTATCCCCAAACTACTCTCAATCATAGTAATTTAATTTTCTTTTTAACACAGCGACACTGCAAATCCTGGATCATACCTGTCTTCCTAAATTTATAATACTCCAATGGGGTTTTGCCATGTTGGTCAGGCTGGTCTTGAACTCCTGACCTCAAATGATCAGCCCACCTTGGCCTCCCAAAATGCTGGGATTACAGCCATGAGCCACTGCGCCTGGCTATATCTTTTTAAAATACAAATCCGATCATGTTAAAATGAAAATACTGCTACTACTAAGAGTAATAGTAATGAATAAAATATAACAAAAACCAAATTCATTCTTTCTGTAATGGCAAAAGTGAAAAGGACACACACATTCCTAACATCACACAATGAAAATGTTAAATATGATTTTTTAAGGTAACTCACAGGCAGAGAAGCAGCAAAGCACATACTTTCTTTCACACTTGCATCATTCCACATAAAAGGCTTGTCATGGGCACAGGTGTGCATGATATAGCATAAAAGCGCTCCAGGTGAGAGACCTCACCTCAACCATTCAAAATATTTACAAGTAAAGAAGGATAGATAGCATCTGTGTAACAACGGGAGTGTCCTGCATTAAGAAAGGGAGAACTCCAGAGTTCACTATTAAGTTGGTTCAAAAGAAATTGCGGTTTTTGCCATTACTTTCTCACCAACCTAATATAGTCTTCTACTGAGCTATGTCACAAAGTGTTAGGCAAAATTCTTCCAAAACTGCAGATGAAGAAGAGGAAATGATCATCAGGGTCATCCGGATTTGCCTCTGCTCATTCCCTAATGACAAACAAAATAAAAAGCTTCACTCAGCTTCCTGATGTGGCCCCTAGCCATCTTTTCAACCTCTTTTCTCACCTCATCCCTGCTATCATTTTAACTCCAGCTGTTCCACATTCTTGCCCTTCTTAGGATTGGTCCTGCTGTTTTGCAACACCTGGTCTTTATGCTGATGGAAAAAATTATTCAAATACTTTGAAAGGGAAAAAGATTACTGAGTGTCTTATCCAGTATGCCCTTTGAAGTTATTTTCTCTTTTCATTGTCATTTAGGTATTTTATAGTTCTATAAATCATTGAACACTGATAATAAAGAGCAGGCTTCTTCACGTAAATGCAGATTTGTTCAGCAGGGAAATATTTGGTTATTTTCCTATGGATATTGATTAACTTTTTATTTGTTTGTAAACTTATTTCAACACGTTTGATGACCAATATGTGTCTGTTTACAGATTATCTTTTCAATTAGCTACAACGTTTTTTGTTTTTTTTTTTCTGAGACGGCGTGATGGAGTCTTGCTCTGTCACCAGGCTAGAGTGCAGTGGTGCGATCTCTGCTCACCTCAACCTCCGCCTCCCAGGTTCAAGTGATTCTCCTGCCTCAGCCTCCCGAGTAGCTGGGACTAAAGGCACCCACCACCACGCTCAGCTAATTTTTGTATTTTTTAGTAGAGACAGGGTTTCCCCATGTTGGCCAGACTGGTATTGAAGTCCTGACCTCAGGTGATCTGCCCGCCTCGGCCTACCAAAGTGCTGGGATTACAGGCGTGAACCACTGCGCCCGGCCCAAATAAAATTTTAAATACTTAATATCTACAGGAGAGTCATGATTTTGCACGTAAAGATATACTTTAACAAAATAACCCATTCCTTCTACATTGCTCTACCTTCTTGTCCATTGGATACAGTGATTACTCTTTGAATATTAAGCTTAGGCATTGCATTATTTCTTTTCAAAGCTATTTATAACTTAGCTAGGCAAAACTGACCAACCCATCCACTGGGCCCCATTTTATCCAATGTAATTTTATCATAACAATTGCCAGATTCTGTTGCAATCATTTTATCACCTATATTCTTTCCTACTTGATTCTAACCTCTGGCTATAGGAAATTTTTTCACATTCGTTTTTGTAAATGGAGTACATAGCACTCTGCAACACATGAAGATTTTAGTACACATTGTAATACAAAAAGTGTTGAAAACCACACAAATGTTTGCTATAAATAATTATTATAATACTAGCACCCTTGTAATTCTTACCCAGGTTAAAAAAAAAATGGTACTTTGCCAGCCACCCAGAAGCCATGCATCCCACTACAATAACAAATCCTCCATCTCTCCATGGGTAACTATTATCCTGAATTTTATAATGATCACTTCATTATTATAGATTGTAACCCAGATATATATCCTTTGATATATTTCTCCTTTCCGTTTTTTAACTTGATATGACTTTTAAGTCTCTTTTAATAGCGCCCTAACAATTTCTTGTTTTTTTTTTTTTTTTGACAGTTTCACTCTTGTTGCCCAGGTTGGAGTGCAATGGTACAGTCTCGGCTCAATGCAACCTCCACCTCCCGGGTTCAAGGGATTCTCCTGTCTCAGCCTTCTGAATATCTGGGATTATAGGCACGTGCCACCAGGCCTGGCTAACTTTTGTATTTTTAGTAGAGATGGGGTTTCACCATGTTGGTCAGGCTGATGTCGAACTCTTGACCTCAGGTGATCCACCTGCCTCAGCCTCCCAAAGTGCTGGGATTACAGGCATGAGCCACTGAGTCCGGCCCAATTTCTTTCTTTTTCTTACAAATTAACTGTTGATGAACAAGGCTGTAGTTTCCTGTACAGTCTGGATCTTGGTAATTGCACATTAATGGTGCAGTTCAACATATTGCTCTGAGTGACTCGTCTGAATGATACTTGCAAATAATAGCCTATCGGTATGGTGAATATTTCAGGAATTAAAGGAATAACTATTTGTGGTCATTACGATTGACTATATGTACATACATTGTAGTTGAATGATAATTTATTTCCTACCACATGCAATGACTTGCCAAAATGAGAATTTAACGCATATGTAATACCCAAAACTATTCTTACTTCCTTTTTACATTACAACATATTTTAATTATTTATGTAGTTGTCAAATTTGATATTTCATTGAATATATCAAAAAAGATTGAAAAACTTACCATTATAAATTCATAGAATTATGTAATCCCCTGATGGGTTCTTCTTGCCCAATGCGCAGATAAAGCTGATTCAATGGGACAGTGGTATTCTAGTAGAAATAAAGTTTAACAACTGCAGGGCTAGACAAGAAGAAGAATGGGAGTTTATTACTCAACTCAGCCTCCTGGAAAATTCAGAGGCTAGGGTTTTTCAAGGATAGTTTGGCAGGCAGGAGCCTAGGTAATGGAGAATGCTCATTTGTTGCACCAGGGATGAAATCCCAGGGAGTCAAAGCTGTCTTTTTATTCACTGAGTCATTTCCTGGGTGGGGTCTCAAGACCAGTGAGGGAAGTTTCTTAGTATGAATTACTACTCCAGGTGGTGCCACCTGGTCCAACAGAATACAGGGTCTGAAAAATACCTAAAACACAAACCTTAAGTTTTACGATAGTGATGTTATCTACAGGAGCAAGTGGGGAGATTATAAATCTTGTGACCTCTGGCTTCATGATTCCAGAACCATAATTTTAACCTTGTGACAAATTGGGTTAATTTTACAAAGGTGGTTTCAGTTCCTGGGTAAGGAGTGGGTTGGTTTTGGAAAGGGGCTTTTATCATCTTGGTTTTAAACTATAAACTAAATTCCTCCCAAAGTAAGCTTGGCCTATGCCCAGGAGTAAACAAGGGCAGCTTGGAGGTCAGAAGCAAGATGGAGTTATGTCAGATTTCTTTCACATTCATAATTTTCGGAGAGGCAGTTTTAATCACAGCTGTGGATGAACGTCATCCCACAGTTGAGAGAGTTAAGAATGAGAAAAATGAAATGACTTGCTCACTGTCAGCATATGATTAGCATGGTTGAAACTGGAATATTTTCATAACTCCAATCCTTTCCTAAGCTTATCTGCAAGTGGCTTAAAACTTTTGGCTGAGAAAATGTTTTAGTGGTTTCCCATGTTCAGCATCTCTCTCTTTGCTTGTGACTTTACTAGACCTCTATGAGGTTCCTTTTCTTCTGCCATTGAAGTTTTAATCTGCACCTGGATGAAAGATATGAATGGCCAACATTTCTCTTGGTTTCTGACAAATCTCCCACTCTCTATGCCCTACTATCAGACGGTTTCATGGTGTCCCTCCTTACGTTCAGTCCTGTGAAGGATTTCTTTTCTGATACGCAACTGTTAATTTTGTTAGAACATAAGTAATATATCTATATTTTTAAACCCAAGTAATATGTATTTTTAAAGCCAATCAGAAGTTTATCTTATTTTTAATAAGTTTTCATCTTAGTCTGTTTGGGCTTGTATAACAAGATACTAAAACTGGGTGATTTATAAACCACACACATTTGTATCTCACAGTTCTGGAGGCTTTGAAGTTCAGGATCAAGGTGGCAGCAGATTCAGTGTCTGGTGAAGGCCCACTTTCTAGATAGCTGTCTTTTCATGTGTTTTCACACGGCAGAAGGGATGAGGGAGCTCCCGGGGTTCCCTCTTATAAGGGCACTAATCCCATTCGTGAGGGTTCCTCCCTCATAACCTAATCACTTATCAAAGGACCTATTTTCAAGCACCATCACATTGAGGATCAGGTATCAGTATATGAATTTGGGGGAGCATAAACATTCAGTCTACAGTAGCTTTTTTATTTTGTAAAAACTATGCATTTACTGAAATGTTATAAAGAGAGTATAGAGTTCCCATATGCTCTAGCCAGTTTCCACCATTATTATCTTCTTAAATAATCACGGTACATTTGTCAAAACTAAGAAACCAATATCGGTGTCTGGCTATTAATTAAACTATATGCTATTCGGATTTCACTAGTTTTTCTGTTAATGTCATCTTTCTGTTCCAGGATCCAATCCAGAATTCCACATGCATTTAGTAGTCATGTCCCATTAGTTTCCTCTATCTGTGTCTTAGTATTTTTTCATTTTTCATAACCTTGGCAATTTTGAGGAATTTGGGTAAGGTGCTTTCTAGAATATCTCTCAGTTTGGATTTGTCTGATGTCTTTATCATGACTACACCAATGTTATGGGTTCTGGGGAAGAATACTACAGAAGTGAAGTACCCATTGAACCATATAAAGGCGTACATACCATCAGCCTGACTTATTGGTGAAGTTGGCCTGGATCACCTGGCTGCAATTGTGTTTGATAGGTTTCTCCCTGAGAAGTTAGTTTTCTGACCCTTACATACTATATTCATGGAAAGCAAGTCACCAAGTTCAGCCCACACTCAAAGGGGAAGAGGGCAGAATTAAGGTTCACCTTTGAAGGGGAGAGTATCTACACATAGTATTTCTAATTTTTATAAGGTAGAGTTATCTTTTTTCCTCTATTTATTTATTCAATACTTTATCAGTAGAGACTCATGTATACTTACATTTTGAGTTATAATCCAGTACCACATTATTTATTTTGGTGTTCCAGCTTTGGACATTGGTAATTCATTCAGATTGGCTCTTTGTTGCAGCAACTATTAAAGTATGGAAAGTAAAAAATTATTAGATAGCAACAGGTCCTACAAAGACAATTGTAACTTACTGTGATGTATTTTGCTTATTTACAAAAAATAACTTGAGAAAAAAGTAATACTTTTTTTTTTTTTGAGGTAGCATCTCACTCTGTTGCCCAGGTTGGAGTTCAGTGGCATCATCTGTGTTCATTGCAACCTCCCCCTCCCAGGTTCAAAAGATCCTCACACCTCAGCCTCCCAAGTAGCCAGGAACTTAGGCACATCCCAAAACACCCAGATAATTTTTGTAGTTCTATTTTTTTATTTTTACTTTTTTTATTTTTTAGAGAGAAGATTTTGCTGTATTGCCTGGGCTGGTCTCAAACTCCTGGGCTCAAGTAATCAGCCTGCCTTGGCCTCCCAATATACTGGAATCACAGGCGTGAGCCACTATGCCCTGTCTATGATACAATTTTCACTGCATTTTGAAAGTAGATAGAATAGTATATTGAGTCTCCATACAATTAACTCCTGGTTTTAAAATTAGCAATGTTTTATTATACATTTCATACTTTTTTTGATGAAATATTTCAAATAAAAATCCAGACATTAATATTTATCTTTTAAAACTTTAGGCCGAGCACAGTGGCTCACACCTGTAATCCCAGCATTTTGAGAGGCCGAGGCAGGTGGATCACGAGGTCAGGAGATCAAAACCATCCTGGCCAACATGGTGAAACCCCGTCTCTACTAAAATACAAAAAATTAGCCAGGTGTGGTGGCACACGCCTGTAGTCTCAGCTACTCAGGAGGCTGAGGCAGGGGAATCGCTTGACCCCAGGAGGCGGAGGTTGAAGTGGAAAAAAAAAAAGAAAGAAAGGAAAAGGTTGCAAGAAAAAAAAACACAAAAAACAACTTGAATATGTATTTGTGAAAGATACTTTCTACAATGCCATTATTATACCAAAAACTTTAATATTCTGATACCCAGTCCATATTCAAATTTCTTTGATCACTCAAAAATGTCTTCATATAGTTTGACACAGAATCTTAAAATATGTCCAAACATTGCCATTGTTATGCTTCTTAAACCATTTCTAAATGGAACATACTTTGTCCCCTCACTCCCCCTTTTTTTTCATGGCATTAATCGGTTGAAATAACTGGGTGATATACAGATTTGTATCCATTGCCTGTGTTCATGTAAATGAAAGTTAGAACTAAAGGCTTAATTGCATTGTTTACCCCTTTTTAGGTAAGAATATTTCACAGATGATGATGTTCACCTAATAATGTATCACATCAAGAAGAACATAAGGACTGGAGATCCTAAGATAGTTAATTGATTTCAGGAGGCAATAGCACGGCTCCTTCATTGTAACATTGTGCTTGTTTCCCCGCTGGTCAGCATGTAATACTTTGGTAGTATATGAATATTGTTATCATTTACCAAATATATTGATGATCATTGCCCAAATCTATTATTTAGATAGCGATCACAAAATCATCTTTTCTAATTCTGTATCTTCCATTTGATTTACATGGATTTTTTAAAATAACTTTTCCAAATGGGGAGTTGTGGCTTATACCTATAGTCTCAGCTGCTCAGGAGGCTGAGGTGGGAGGATTCCTTAACATTAGGAGTTCGAGGTCAGTCTGGGAAACACAGTAAGACCCCATCTCAAAAGAATAAAATAAAATAAAAAGAATAACTTCCTCATTAACCAGGACTTTTTGTTTATTCTGACATACAGTTCGTATGAAGGACCAGACAAATAATTTGCCTCCTATAATTATTAATTTTCATAGTACTGAGTTGTTTCTCTAATACTCATGGTATTTTGTCTCTGTTTGTTTTTATTTGCTCTCTTGCTTTTTGACTATCATTACGACTTCCTGGGTTTTTATATAGTCAATGTGTTAGGTGTCAATTTCAGTTATTTCTCTTCTTAATACTCAAATCGCCTTATCCTGGCCCAGGTGAGCAACTTCAAGGTGGCTCCTGGGTCATTAAGGAACTAACCCATTAGCTTTTTTTATTGTTTCATTTATTTCTGGCACACCCAGATGTTCGAGCTCATCTGTACATTTCTTGCCCCAGTCCTAAAATCAGTCACATTTCCAAGGAGCTCTAATCCATTTAACTTGGAAATAATATTTACAATCCAAAATGAGGGCATGATGGGTGTTCTTTGCTGTAGAGTTGTCATTGCTTCTAGAATAAAATATGTATTTTGCAAAGAAGTAAAAAGATCATATTTTGATTTTATGACTTTACATGAGAAACTATTTCCTAAACCCTTATTATTTCATATATCCTACAATGCACACAAAATGGTTTAGCATTATTGGTAACAATGTTACCACCAAAATAAGGCTACTGAATAACATTTAAATTTTCTTTGTTTTTCCTTTTGTTCTTACAATATATTCCACCAAGGATATGTATTCAAAATATGTGGTTCTGATTTTTTCCCAATATTATTATGTGACTTGGTATTACTCAAAATATATAAGAATATCAGGGAAACATTGCTTCTATCCATGTCATCCTTCTCTTTTCATACATACATACTATGTATCTATATGTATATATATATATCTGCTTCATACAGATATATATGTATCACTTCATACAGATATATGTTTCTTCTATATCTATAAATAAATATATATATAAAAATCTTTGGTTTATAAAAATAAACCAAAGAATAATAAGTATATGTATTTTTTTAGCGTTTCTTTTTATAAATATAAACATACCCACACGTATTTAAAGTTTCCTACCTTACAATACAAATGCAACATACTATCTGTATTTCTCATCCTACCATTCAAAAGTTTCCATACACAAACTGTTCTGTAAACATTTTTATTTACCTTGCTACTTTTACTAACAAATATATGCAGGAGATCAATGCATATCAGAAAATACGAATCTCCATTATTTCTTTTTCTACTAACTTATATGAGTATTTTATAGTCTAAGGTTATGTGGGTTGCTTTGAATCACTTGCCAATATAAATAGGCTGTAGTCAATAGCCCTGTGCTATGTCATTTAATTTTTGTGCCTGTGTATTTTGGGGACAGATATGAGTTTGATGAATTTAATGCTAAATAATAAATGCTGTGCTGAAAATCTCCCTAAGGGTATCCTATTTTGTGTTCTCACCAATAATGAAGGAGAGTGTTTGTTACAGCAGGGCTTCACCAGCAAATTGCGTTATGAAGCTTTTGGATTTTTACCATGTAATAAATATGAAGTGGTTCTTCATCACTTTGTTTTGTTTTGTTTTAGAGTTTTACACTTGATTTTTGTTTAAGTGTTTTACACTTGATTTTTGTTTAAAAAATAACCTTTTATTTGGAAATGATTATACATATAAAGAAAGATTGAAAACATAATAAGGTGAATTTATATATACCTTTCACCTAGCTATCTGTAAAGTTTATATGTCAAATAATCATGGCACAATTATCAACACAAGGAAATTAACATTGGTAGAATACTATTCACTGAATTATAGGCTCTATTCAGATTTCACCAGTATTTCCAAGAATTCATGTCCTATAATGTCTCTGTGTATTTAATTTCACTGTCTCTTATAACCAAGGGTGAGTATAGTTTCACATATTTAAAGTCCATTGTATTTTTTTTCTGTGAACTCTGTTGTATAGCTTTTGCCCATTCGTCCCTCAGGTTTTGATCTTTCTCCTTTGATTTGTAAAAAGTCTTTAAATGCTGGAGATGTTAGCACTTTTTATATGTTCTGTGTTCTATTTGTCTCACAGTTTGTCTTTTGGCTTTTGCTTATGGTTTTCTGGTGTATGTTTTAATAAAATTCTCTTTTTAATATAGTCAGATTTATCAAGTGTTTGAGTTTATTACTTTTGGATTTTGAGTTATATTTAGGGAGATTTCTATCTTCTATGAGGTCTGAATGAAACATCCCCAAGGGTCCTGTTAGCGCTTGTATAGTTTCATTTTTAATATTTAAATCTTTGGAGCATTTAGAATTTATTATCTTCTAAATACAAGGTAAGAATCTAGATTAATCTTTTTTTAATGGTTATTCATGTGTCACAACATAATTAATTTCAAAATTCCATCTTTCCCCACTGATTTGAATTCAACTTTCTTTTCTTAGAGATCAAATTTCTCTACATATTTAAATCTATTTCTAAACTTTGTATTTATCTTATCGGTCTATAAAAATGCAGGAATGGTATGTTTTAAGTTGTGAAGACTATAATATGTTACATACTTAAAAAACTCAGTCTTCTTCCTTTTGTGTCACAATTTTCATGGCTATACTTGTTTTTTTTTATGTTATTGTTTAAGTCAATGTCTGGTACTGGATTCTGTGGCAGGAGCATGGCAAAGACATAGTATCTTTACTGAGATTTTATTTATATTGTGTCTAATTTTATTTAATATTGTCCTATTTAAAATTGTCCTGTGTGTATTTCAGGTGTGTTTTAAAGTTTGACTCAGATGCATTTTTTACATATTTTTGTTATTTTGTTACCCTTTCAAAGAGGGGAAAATAAGGATCTAAGATATTTTTCTTAAAAATCATGTCTAAATGGGAATGTTGGGAATTGTATTACTGTAGTAATGCATGTAATATTGTACATAAAAAATGACTTGTGACTTTCAGTTTCAGCCCCAACAAATAAAATGCTTAGAAGTCATCATTTCCATTTTTACAGCAACAGTAAAATAACTGAACCATGATGTCTTGGACTCATCAGAGAACTGAGGTCACAGGGCAAACCACCACCTGAAAATCTGGAGAGACAAGTGCATCTAGAGAGAGATAGAAACTGAAATCTTCTTACCTGGAGCAAAAGCTGCTGGAACTATGAACTGATAGGAATATTTAAGTGGTAATTTTAATGAACTGCTGAAGGTCAAGTGAAGACTAGTGTGAGGATGAGAGCCTCCTTGGGGCTACAGTTTTAGGGAGCCCCCATATTTCTATGGGCTTTCATTCCAGGAATGCCACCAGATTTTTATGACAAAGGTCGAATAAATATCCCTTCTTGGCTCTGGCTAGGGAAGGAGAAGACTAACCACTATGAACATGATCATAGCCTTCTCCGTAATGAATGCTTACTTTCCAAAGAAAAGGATTTGGCCAGTGCTCAATTCTGAAACTATCTCAGCTGAAGGAAGATAACTTCCTTCTGCCTTCCCGTCTCACCTAAATGGTGGAAAAACATAAACATCAGGAATCAAAGCTTCACAGAAATAGACTGAGAATGTTGCAGCCAGAGAAAGGAGTAGGGGGCTGAAGATAAAAGCAAAACAAAACAAAAACAAATGAACAAAAAAACCTCAACCACTGAAGAAAAACCTGTTTTTATTTTATTTTATTTTTTGAGATAAGGTCTCACTCTGTCACCCAGGCTGGAGTGCAGTGGCACGATCATGGCTCACTGCAGCCTAGATCTCTTGGGCTCAAGCTATCCACCCTCTTCATTCTCCCATGTAGTTGGGACCATGGATGCACACCACCACTCCTGGATAATTTATTTATTTATTTATTTTTTTTAGAGGGGGAAGGTCTCACCGTGTTGCCCCATCTGATCTCAAACTCCTGCACTCCAGCAATCCTCCTGCCTCAGCCTCTCAATGTGCTGGGATTATGGGCATGAGCCACAGTTCCCAGTCTGAGAAACACGTGTAATATTTGTGAAGGTCACGGCCCCAAGACCACCTAACTACCTCATCAACAGGGTATAAAATAATCATAAAAATGAATTATTCCTGAAAGAGCTGCAGGATCTAGACTTTTGAACAAGAGTACTTAGGGAAGCCCAAAGTCAAGTGAGGAGACAAAACAAGGACAGTAGAATAACTTGATTTTAAAACTCTCTCATGTTGTCTCATTATGTGAGATGTCAGATATGACTTTCTCCTCTATAGAATAAAAGCTCTTCGTGGGCAGAGATCATATTGTATCATCTTGGCATCTTCTGTTCTAAGAAAGAATAGGCTTTCAGCATAGCTTTTAAAAGTGAGGATATGGGTAAATAAAACACTCATGATTTCATATTTTGAGAATTTATACAGGAATGATAGAAAACCCAGAGACTTAAAATCCTGATTCTAGCATATTTATTATTGCATCCAAAATATCCATTTGTAAATGTTGATATTTCTTCCTGTACACATGGTTCACATTTACTATAGATGAGTGGGTAAATCAGAGGAGGCCAGTAATGACTAAGTGTGTATTGTAGCTGGTATCTCTGTTGGAAAGTTTTTCATAATTTCATTATTTTTAATTTTACAAACATTTCACACAGAGTCCAGGAATGTTTGATAATGAAATTCCTTCCCATCTCCACAGGCACATGTTCATTCACACCACTCTTTTTTAAAGATAAAGATGGTTGCTGTTTTGGTGAGGTTTGTACATTTCCCTTCTGATCTTGATTGAACTTGCTGACATTTATCAGTAATTACCTATAACTTGAAGTTTCCTTCAGTGATGAGTTACTGATTATTCTTAGGAAGTGTCTGAAAGAAATGACTTTTGAGGAAAGTTTTAGTGAAAACCTTCTTTGGTCATAGCTTTTATTCTGTTCTTGGAACCTGGCAACTTTCATGCCTATTTTCCTTAAATGATAGTTAAAAAGGTTTTGTTTGTTTATTTGCTTTAAAAAATACTAGAATATACCTAGCTAAAAGGAGGTATATTTAAGTTACAGTGCTGATGCCAAAATTAAGGAAGGTAACTATCAGTAATGATAATATGTGTATGTGTGTGTGTGTGATAGAGAGAGAGAGAGAGAGATTTTCTTCAGAAATGCTTTTGTTTAAAATATTGCCTATAAGTGGATTATTAATGAACACAGGAGATTCTCAAATTCCACATGACTGAATTTTATCCTTGGGACATAAATAACACTAGAATTTTTATATATATTGTTTTACATATATATACAAATATACACATATATGTATTTGATATATATACACACATATATATGTGTATATATATGTGTGTATATGTGTATATATGTGTATATATGTGTGTATATATGTGTATATATATATATATCAAATACATTGTGTTTTTTTTGTATTTTAAACCTGTTTCATAATCTTGTATTTAAATGTTTCATACGAAGTTCATAAAAACAATTTAAATACTAAAATTTGATATTTTTCTTTTCACTTAGTCCAAACAATGGAGAGAAATAGTATTTCAAGTAACATTAGTGCTCTGCTCACTGGAAAGTTAGATTTAGATTTTGTTCAAGCATAGTTCATCACGCATTTTCATAATCTGGATAAAATAATTTTTGAGGCTGCTATGGTCTGAATGTCCTCCAAAATTCATGTGTTGAATTTTTTTTTTTTTTTTTTTTTGAGATAGGGTCTCTCTTTGTCACCCAGACTGGAGTGCAGTGGCGTGATCTCACTCACTGTAACCTCCTCCTCTCCGGCTCAAGAGATCCTCACATCTCAGGCTGTCAAGTAGCTGAGACTACAAGCATGAACTACCACACCCAGCAAATTTTTTAATTTTTTGTTTGTACTTTTAAGTTCTAGAGTACATGTGCAGGTTTGTTACGTAGGTAACTGTGTGTCATTATTATATCACCCAGGTATAAGCCTAGTACCCATTAGTTATTTTTCCTAACCTACTCCCTCCTCACACCCTCTACCCTCTGATAGGTCCCAGTGTGTGTTGTTACCTCTATGCGTCCATGTGTTCACATCACATAACTCTCACTTATAAGTGAGAACATGTAGTATTTAATTTTCTGTTCCTGCATTAGTTTGCTAAGGATAATGCCTTCAGTTCCATCCACGTCCTTGCAAAGGACATGATCTTGTTATTTTTTATGGCTGCATAGTATTCTATCGTGTATATGTATCACATTTTCTTTATCCAGTCTACCATTGATGGGCATTTAGGTTGATTCCATGTCTTTGCTATTGTGAATAGTGCTACAGTGAACATACACTTACATGGGTCTTCATAACAGAATGATTTATATTCTTTTGGGTATATACCCCAGTAATGGGATTGCTGGGTTGAATGGTATTTCTTTCTTTAGGTCTTTGAGGAATAGCCACACAGTCTTCCACAATGGTTGAACTAATTTACATCCCCACCAACAGTGTATAAGTGTTTCTTTTCCTCCACAACCTTGCCAACATGTTATTTTTTGACTTTTGGTAATAGCCATTCTGACCGGTGTGAGATGGTATATTTTTGTATTTTTCATAGAGATGGGTTTTCTCCATGTTGTTTAGGCTGGTCTAAAACTCTTGAGCTCAAGAGATTCTCCTAATGTGCTGATACTGCAGGCGCCAGCCACCATTCTGGGCCCATGTATTGAAACTTAATCCCCACTGTGGTGGTATTAGAGGTGGGTCCTTTTGAGAAGCGATTAAGTTATAAGAGCTCCGCCCTCATGAATGTCTCAATGCCTTATAGAATGGCTGGGGGAAAGAGCTAAGGCGCTTTTAGCCTTTCCATTCTTTCCACCATTTAAAGACACCTAGATGGTAGGCTATCTATGAGGAATAGACCTTCACCAGACACCAAAGTTGCCAATGCTTTGATCTTGGAATTGTCAGCCTTCAGAATTGCGAGAAATCAATTTAAATTGTGTATAAATTACCTAGTCTGTGATATTTTGTTACAGCACACAGATAGACTAAGGCAACGCTCCTCTAATTCTTTTGTTCTTTTTCTTTTCCCCTTGAGCAAAGGGGCTTTCAAACAACCTCAGTTGCTGTGATACTGAAAAGGATATGCTCTTAGCAGAAGACGCAGGAAAGAAGTGCATCTTGTTTTGAACACATAAATTAGATTTTTGGTTTATCTCTTTTAAGTTTGTAAAAGTTGATCTTCTAGGGCCTAATCAACTCAGAGGGTACTGTCAAAATTTGGTTCCTCACAAAATGTATATCAGACCTAGGAATGAAGTTACCTTGCCCCCCGTAGGGGCTCTGTACAAGCTACGGGCTAACCTTCCTCTATGCTAGGGTTCCCCAGGTCCTCAGTCCCCAGGCCATGCACCACTACTGTGACTGTGGCCCTTTAGGAACCAGGCCACAGCAGGAGGTAGCGGTGATCAGTGTTATCACCTGAGCTCTGCCTCCTGTCAGATCATCTGTGGCATTAGAGTCTCACAGGAGCGCAGACCCTACTGTGAACTGCATATGCGAGGGATCTAGGCTGTGCACTCCTTATGAGAATCTAATGCCTGATGAGGTGGAACAGTATCGCCCCTGCCGACATGGAAAACATTGTTTTCCATGAAACTGATCCCTGGTGCCAAAAAGGTTGGGGACCATTGCTCTTTGCTGCTCTCTTCTGCTCTCTGCTCTCTTTTTAGAGAATAAGGGTTCTTTTATATTTTTCCCCTCTTGATTAATCATTAATCCATTAAGAGAGACAAATTTAAATGGAAATCTTTTTATACACTTGAATATATGAATCTTTTTAATAACAAAGTTATAGTTACTCAGAGCTTCAACTGCCTTTTCCAGCATAATTTATAGTTTTATTTGTAACTTTACTCCTCCACCAAGGATTTCTCCTCCCTCAGAGAGTCTCAAAATCTTTCATAGATCACTCACACTTTCCTATAAGCCATGTGCTTTCATTAGTTCTGCCCAACTGTGTGCAGAATCAGGGCTGTAATGACCAAGTCAAAGGCCCAAGTGGTCCTGAAATGACCCTCAATTAATCCCACTTGGTAAAGTACTTTTGCTTTTCAACATCAGCCTAATGCACAGTTGTACATTTCTGTTTCATTTCTACTGGCTTTGTTTTTTTTTCCTGAAGAGAAGCAAGGCACCTGTGCTTATTATGTATATGATGGTCAGTTCCACAATAAAAGCCATTATGTTCAACAATTACGTGAGGAGGGGCTAAGATAATTTATGATTTCACTTGTATTCATTCCCTATTCATGAAAATTTACATTTATCAAATGCATATAACTTAGCCCACTGTATTAGTTTCCTATTATAGAGAGGGCCAAGGTATATTCTACAGTGTGCTAAGGTATATGCTGTAACAAATTACCACAGATTTAGGTTTTTGTTTTTTTTTTTTTTGAGACAGAGCCACACTCTGTCACCCAGATTGGAGAGTGCACCATCTTGGTTCACTGCAACCTCCACCTCCCAGGTTCAAGCAATTCTCCTGGCTCAGCCTCCCGAGTAGCTAGGACTACAGGCGTGTACCACCATGCTTGGCTAATTTTTTGTATTTTTAGTGGAGACAGGGTTTCACCATGTTGGCCAGGTTGGTCTCAAACTCCTGACCTCAAGTGATCCACCCACCTCAGCCTCCCAAAGTGCTGGGATTACAGGTGTGAGCCACTGCACCCAGCCAGATTTAGTTTCTTAAAGTAATACAAATTTATTCTCTTACAGTTCTGGTGGTAAAAGTATGAGATATGTCTCATTGGGCTGTAATCAAAGTCTTAGCAGGGCTTTTTTTTTTTTTTTTTCTGGATGTTCTAGGGAAGAACCTATTTTTCTTTATTTTTTCTTTATTGTTGTTATTATTATTGGGACTAGGTATCACTCTGTAACCCAGCTGGAGTGCAGTGGCACAATCACGGCTCATTGTAACTTCAACCTCCCAGCTCAAGTGATCCACCTGCCTCAGCCTCCTGGGTAGTTGGGACCACAGGTATAAGCCACCATGCTCAGCTGATTTTTTACTTTTTTTTGTATAGATGAGGTCTCACTCTATTGCTCAGGCTGGTCTCAAACTCCTGGGCTCAAGCGAGTCTTCTGCCTCAGCCTCCCAAAATCCTGGGATTACAGTGTGAGCCACCGTGCCTGGCCAAGAATGCATTTTCTTGCCTTTTCCAGCTTCTAGAGGCTGCTTGCATCCCTCGGCTCATGGCTCCCTCCCAAAGCCTACATTGGGGGTTTCAGTTTTTCTCCCGTGGCATCCTTTTAATACTGACTTTTCTGCTTCTATCTTCCATATTTAGAGACACCTGTGACTACATTGATTCCACATGAATAAACATGATAGTCTCTCTTTTAAGGTCAACTAACTAGCAATCTTAATTTCATCCATTACCTTAATTCCCCTTTGCCTTGTAACTTAACATACACATAAATTTTGAAGATTGAGGCCTGGATGTGTTTGGAAGTTGATTCTTCTTCTTATATCCATTTATAGCAAAAAAAAAAAAAAAATCCAGAAAACAGGGTGGGGGTAACATTAAATCATGTTGATAATTGAGATTTTGGTTGAATGACAATGTGCCACATCCAAGGTAGAAGTGATTTGGAGTCTACATGCATTTTGTTTTTCAGATAGATTTCTGCTATGGTCTCTCTGACTGATGCTTACGTTTTAGAATTCAGATCTCTAATAAAAATGTAATTGTGGAAAGAAGAAAAAATTTTTTTTTTGTCTTCACAAGTCATTTATGTCCTTTACTTCTTCACTCCTGGTACAAAGTGGTTCTTTTAATATAGTGATATATTAAAGTTATTCTCTGAGTCACAGATGAGTGATACATTCAGGAAAATATGACTAATTTGCCTGTTAGCAACAGCCTTTCAGAGCCATTTTTCCCAACTATTTCAAACACAAATATGTTTTTATAGTATCAATATAATTTTACACCATGCTTGTTGTGGTACTTTCAGCATCGGTTGATTGAGAAATACACCATGACAAAAACTACAGTGATTTTAGTAATGCTTTTAAATAAGTATGTACAGGCCGGGCGTGGTGGCTCACACTTGTAATCCCAGCACTTTGGGAGGCCGAGGCGGGCAGATCACGAGGTCGGGAGATCGAGACCACGGTGAAACCCCGTCTCTACTAAAAATACAAAAAATTAGCCGGGCGTGGTGGCGGGCGCCTGTAGTCCCAGCTACTCGGAGAGGCTGAGGCAGGAGAATGGCGTGAACCCGGGAGGCAGAGCTTGCAGTGAGCTAAGATTGCGCCACTGCAACTCCAGCCTGGGTGACAGAGTGAGACTCCGCCTCAAAAAAAAAAATACATAAATAAATAAATAAGTATGTACACTATTTATCATGGCATATATGTGTTTCAGACAATGGAATATATAAGCGCATGATGTAATATTACATATTTATTTTACATCCATGACTTATACGCAAAAATATTCACCTTCACTTTGTAATCACTCTGCACTTCAGAAATCCATGGTATACCAGATTATAAACTACTTCTTAAAAGTCAAAACCACTCAACCCTATCTCTCCAGTCCTCATCAATGATTATGTTTTCGTTCAAAAATGCCATTGTCTTATTTTTGACACATAAATAGAAGCAAGATCCTAAACCTACATGGAAAAAGTGTTGAAACTTCTAAAGAAGTATGCAAGTAAACTGATTTTTCATTCTTATCTCTAGTAGTTGTCTTGCATAAAAAAGATATAATTTTAAACTAATATACAAAATTAAATAAGATATTCTCAATAAATTATACTTAATAGTTTAGCCCACAGCTCTCAGAACAAATCCTTAAAAACTGTTGAGCCAAATGCATATTCAAATTTTACACCTGACTGAAGCCTTCGAGAAACAGGATGCCTACTTTTGATAAACCCAACTTCCATGAAAGTGGGAGTATTTTGTAGGCATTTATAATAATATTAAACTCTCCACCCAAAACCTGAAACATATTGTTTCATTGAGTTCTCTATACCGGAGAGATTGCTTTGGTTTATGGGAACACAATTAGAAAGTGACTTTTAAAAATAATGCATTTGATGAGATTCATAAATTCATCATTATCAATGGACAAATACTGCATTTTCATAGGCTTCTCATTTAATTTTTCTTTTTTCTGCTTTTCATTTTCTGGTAAAATTACTATTTACTAGAATATTTATTAGAAAAATACGGAGAGTTAAAATTTTAAATAATCATCATAATACAAATATTTCTTGTTTGCTTATCGAGATTTACTTAGAATGTAGAGAGTAAATAATGTAACTAAAATAATTGCATAAAAGAGATTGTTAAAAATTTAGGTTAGTAGAAAGTAAAGGTCAGTGTTAAATTATATGGTTTGGCTAGCAAAATAAATCACTTCAACTTGTCCCATTCATTTTTTTTTAATAATGCCTTCAGAAGTATTATCTTTCCATTGAGATTTGGCCTGAAGTTCCCAGATATGTAAATGGTTCCCCAAGTTTACTTAGATGATGCATTTAAAGTTGTTTTTACTTAACTATATCTTGGAAGTAGACTGTAGGCTTTTTTGATCAGGTGACAGTGGTATTATTTTATTTTGAAATAACTATCTGGATTTAAGATTATTGTGGGCCCACTAATGCAGATATCATGTTAAAAATTTATAACTTTATAATAGTTAAAATTTCCTGAAATCTGATGGAGAAAGTGAATTATATAAGAGAAAGCTACTGGCGTATTTCCATTGCTAGGGGCTCAAAGGCACAGGACATTTACAGATTAAATAGTGTGTAAATTTTAGTTTATATGCCTATTATAGCCACTGCCACTGGAAACAGGATGCACGCGGTGTGAAACATGGCTTGCACTGCCACTGGAGGCTTGTTCTCTGAAATTCACCGAGTATACTGCCATTAACAGCATGTGTACTAGCAGCCTCACATTTTGGGCTTATTTACAAAGCTAAACAATGTATTGAAAGTTGACTATCGATCATAAATATTTTCATAAACGGTCATTGAATTTTTTTCTCAAGAGAGTATTAATCACTAAAAATCAGTAACAGGTAAACAGAGCATCTTAATTTTCAGACCGTCAAGTAAACTTTCTAAGTAAATTTCTGGTACACCAGGAAATCTACACTAGTTACTTAAAAGTCATATGATTTTTTAGGAATGCTGTGATGAAACATTTTATTACCAGTGCTTTTATAAATATCACGTGATTTGAGAGTGAATTTGAGTTTCTTCCTTTGAAAGCTATGTAGAGACACAGAACAGAGTTTAGCCCAGATTAAATATCAAAATGCTAAAAAATTGTGTGTTCTACTGGTTAGATGTTATTGTTTAATATTTAACTTGAGAGAAGCAATGACATGTAGCTTTGAAGAGCATGGATTTGAGCCTCAGCCTGTCTTGGACTCACCAGTTGCTAGTTAAGTGAACTGCAGGTCAGTTAGCTCCACTATGCTTCAGTTTCTTAATTTTTTTTTTTTTACATGGTGATACTAATAGCACTTACCTCAAAAAGTTGTCATGAGGATGGAATGAGTTAATTCAGGTGTAGCACTTAAAACACTGCCTGACATCTTATAACTGCTTTTTGAAAAAAAAGTATTAACCCGTTTATTATTTTCAGTGTCTAGAATATGATAGGTAACATGCTACCCTGGAGTCCCAAAGCCAAAGCATTCTGGCTCCTTTTCTCAAAGAACTTACAATGCAGTCTAAAAGAAATACCATTTGACCCAGCCATCCCATTACTGGGTATATACCCAAAGGATTATAAATCATGCTGCTATAAAGACACATGCACACGTATGTTTATAGTGGCACTATTCACAATAGCAAGGACTTGGAACCAACCCAAATGTCCATCATTAATCAGACTGGATTAAGAAAATGTGGCACATATACACCATGGAATACCATGCAGCCGTAAAAAGAATGAGTTCATGTCCTTTGCAGGGACATAGATGAAGCTGGAAACCATCATTCTCAGCAAACTATTGCAAGGACACAAAATCAAACACCACATGTTCTCACTCATAGGTGGGAATTGAACAATGAGAACACTTGGACACAGGGTGGGGAACATCACACACCGGGGCCTGTTGTCCGGTACGGGGAGCGGGGAGGGATAGCATTAGGAGATATACCTAATGTAAATGACGAGTTAATGGGTGCAGCACACCAACATGGCCCATGTATACATATGTAACAAACCTGCACATTGTGCACATGTACCCTAGAACTTAAAAGTATAATAAAAAAATAAAAGAGTGCATCTTAATAGATCATCTCAGTATAATGTGTTAAGGGTTCTAACATGAAATTTGTGCTGGTTGCCATGGGAGAAGCTTGGCTCTGTTTTGGGCATAAGAGAAAGCTTTCTGGAACATAATATCTGAGCTGCTTTTTTGAAGATAAGTTATCTGAGTGAAGAAGCAGAGGAAGAGCATCTCAGGCAGAAAACAGCATGATAGAGGACACAGAGGCATGTAATAATCTGATGTATGCAAGGAACTTCAAGCAATTCCACATCAGAGAGATTAATCACAGAGGCCTACACCTGGGTGTGACAGCACCCTCCTACCCCCCACACTGCCTCCTCCTCTGTTTGGTATAACTCAAAACGCTTTTATATTGGACATGGATGCTCCAGTTCAGCAGGGTGTTTACTGCTCATTTAAGGTTAAGTAAACCCAGGAACGAAGAGTTAGGGACAGGTACTTTATGTGAGAGATGGTCCAGAAAACAAAAGTGAAAAAACGCTGGAAAAGAAACAGTAAGGAAGAAAAGGACACAAGGTATGTGTTAATAAATGGGTGTCTTTTTGGGCATCAGGGGTGCAGGTCTGTTGGGGCTTTATGAGGAACCACGTAGGACATACTTCCAAATTGTTCCCCGGAAAGATGGAGAGGCTAGGCTATTGAACAACTTCCACTCTCCCACCTCATTCCCCTGACACACATACCATTGGTTGGATGTTGTGCCTTGAAGCAGTTAGTCCTCTGAACTTCAGTTGCACCTGGTCTTAGCCAGCAAGCTTTCATGGGACTGGAATTTGCTCTCCTGCAGACAAGGAGAGAGATGCAGCATTTAGGGTGGAATGGTATCAGCATGGCCACAGCTGTTTTCTACAGCTGAAGATGAATTCAGAGGTGGACTTAGGAGTTAGGGTTGTAAGGACCAACTGTGGGCACACATTTCAGTGAACTCTCAGTCTTCTAAATAAGTTGATTCTGTGGACCCTGGAACAAGGAAGGAGGCAGGGGCTGACTGGAGAACTGAGATACAGGTGGCTAAGTAAGGAGAGAAGAGATCGTTGAGTATTTCACAGATCACGCAATATTTGCAATTTATCTTGTATCCTGAAGAAAGATTTTTAAAATGATTTCAACAGAATATAAAATGTTTCGATTTGCATTTTGGATCATTTTCTTAGGTTGTAAACATCATCCTTAACTAGAAAATCACATAAATTTAGTTATTTGGTTAAATATGATATAAAAATGGGTCTTGGCCCACACATGAATATCTAGATTTAGCAAAAGAAAAAATATTTGAATTCTGTATTATAATTTCTATAGAACTAAACTTACTTTTTAACATATTTTAAATGAGTTTAAAGACTAAGTAAACCATAGTGTTTTTAAAAGCATAGAGTAACATTTACATATTATAGAATTTCATCAGTCTCAATCATGATGTCATATACTGAATAAAAATGCAAAAATGCACTGCCTATATTAACGAATGAGTGCATTTAGAGCCACGTGTTATGCATAATACCTGATGAATGCAAGCAATTTACCTTTTTAATTTTTACTATAACCATATGATATTTTATGTACAAGCAATAGGATAAGATAGCTTTATAACATGAATTCTAGGGGTATTCCACTTACTCTTCAGTCTGTGGAGACACTCCAGAGAAATGACTGAGAGATACAACATAAATTACTTATTTCTACACAATCTAGCTTCAGTTATAGGATTTAATATTGATTTTATGCCAACAATTTTGTAGGTTAAATGAAGGAGTAATTGCTTTAAAAATGATTTTTAAACAAAGGAATAGTGATTTGTAACCAGTGTGACCAAGTTACTCGAAGTCAGTATTCTGAATTTCTGTTGACAATCCTTTAAATAACCCTGCCGTTTTCTATTTTATAAAACTTCTGTGTACTGCTTTTTAATCTTAAATGCAAATGCTTTGACAGGGGAAGAGATTGCTCTGTGCCTTTCCCATTGACATTCTTTAATATGCACATTAACCACATTAAATAATTTCTTAAGGTGGAGACAGTTTAAATTGTGGAATTCATATATAAATCAATCAGAATAAGGCTCAACATATTCACTAAAATATATTCAGTTATATCAGATCAGTTATATAGTTGTTTACATTATATTTAAAATTTAAAATAGTGGCTGTTGAATTCTTGGCAAAAAATGTTATTTCTCTTAAATATTCATGAGTGTATCATGTACATATGTGTCTTGGAGTGTGCATTAATGTGTGTGTTATATGTGTATCTATAGAGAGATATGCGCTATTATTATTTTGGAAGATAATTTACTTTTTGGGTATTTTTTATGGTATTTAAAAAATTCTAAGTAGATATTATTTTCATAGACTAATTGTTGAGAGCCATCTAAATACTAGACTTTGACTAGGAAATAAATACACTTCCTAAATTTCCATATGGTGGAGGAGGATGTAGCTCTCTGCGTCTCCAACTCATTAGTGGCCCTGCATGTTGATAAGATGTAAAATGAAGAGCTACCAAAATGGGAGACAGGTAGCTTCTCATGGTCTTCAATGTAGTGTCTATCAAAACAAAACGTGCTTCTTTATAAAAAAAAATTACTCTTTCGGACACTTCAGGAAAATTAACACATAAGCAAAGTTCAAGTATAAGTTCTCTCAGCCTCTGTTATATAAACATTACACAAACACAAATGCACAGTGCAATGGCAGTGGATTGCATGACATTACAAATCAATCTCGCTAAGCTATAGCATTTCTCAGGCATATAATTTATGATCTCAACTGGGCTGTTCTGATGACAAAGCATACAGACCCGTCTTAAATTGTTCAAGTAATTTTTAGCACAATATCATTGCTTATCCTTTTTTGTCATTGTTGGATAAATGAAAACTTCATATGGAACAGAATCGTTCCGTAATACTTCTCTTAGTGTTTACATGCTTAGATTCAGAGAGAGAAACTACTGCTCAACCAATGATTCTTTACCACTGTCATTTTCTCTGATTCATTCAGGCTATCTCACTCATTTCTATAAGAGACTCTACTGCTTTTGGCCTAATATTCTAATGAAGGTAATTTATACTTTTAGGAGAATTTGGGACCCCATAAAGACTGACTAGTGTGAAACATGTGTCTACTTTCACTCAGACCAATATTTATACAACTTGCTTTGATTTACTTGTTTTTCTACAGTAAAACCATCCATGTCCCTCAGAAAAGTCAATTTCTTCATTAAATGTTCAAAATGTATCTCACCAACTAACTTATGACATGAAATAAACTCTGTATTTATAAATGCACTTTTATCAATATTTTTTTTCCAGGATTCCTGACACTAAGATTATTCATTTCTAAGAGCAGGGCACTGTCACATTACCTGCAAGCCATGGCCTATCAAAATGGAAGTACAGAAAGGAATGTCTGGGATAGTTAATAAAGGAAAACAGAGACTCTTTTTAGCGTATTAACATACCAAAGTTAATGCTAAATGGTAGACAATCTTAGTTATAATGAGATATGTTTGCCTTGCAGTAACTGGATTTTATGTTTGGACTGGGAAGATATATATATATATATATTTCTCTTCCCACCTTAACTGACCTAGGCCAGAGCCTGAGAAAAAGTCAAATCCTGGAGGAGACTCGAGGAGTTCAGAGATTAAAAGTACCTTGAGGGGAGCACAGAGGAGCAAGAGTAGTACCTTGAGTTCACTTTTATGCCAGTTTAGTAGACAGACATAAAGGATAGGCAAATATTTATACATGTGACAATATGTATCTATTATGTTACTAAATAAAAATAAATAAAAGATCAAGGTGAGAGATAGCATCTGTTGTGCATATTCACACGCCACCTATTTTACATGTATTTTTATACAATCTTCAAGCAACATTGAAAGAAAAGTGCTACAACCAGTCCTAGCTGCAAATGAAGAATGCGTTGCTGGGAGAGGTTATGTAACCTGCTCTAAGTAGGCAAATAAGTAAAGCAGTAAGGATTCCCACACTGGTCTCTCCACTAATTGCTTGAATTCAAATCTTTCAGAAACAATTTTTTCGGGGAGATAAACTTATACAAAGTTTCTTATGTTTTAAAGTGTATTTTCCTAAAGGCAATAATTTTAATTTTCTTTCTTTTCTCCAAATCCCACACCATTCAGTTCTATTTCATTTGTACCAACGAAATTACCAGTATGATTTTGCTAAGCTAGCATATTTAAATGCAAGTTAAATGACTTGGAATTAAAAGATATCCATAAATATTTCCTGAGGTATTTTAAAATTGCATAAACTTTCAGTTCTTTATGGATTTGTGAGAGGGTATCACATTTACTAAGCTAGGTTCTGTTCTTATTAGCAAAACAAAGTCTTTTCTCTCTCACCTGCTTTTTATATTAAAAAAGAAAATGCTCTACTTAAAGACTACCATTGTTAGTCCACGTCCTCTCTTTCCAAAGGCTTTGTAAAAAATGCTGAAGCAGCAGAAATAAATACCTGGGTAAATCCTGTATGTAATGAATAAGCGTAAAACTGTTCAATTGCTTCTTACTCCTCTCATAAGATCCAAGAGCTACCTGTAATAGCCAGTTTTTGGTGCTCACAAACCCTGACATAGACTAAGTCTACTCAAATAATAATATACTCAAATAATCCAATTTTAGAAATTCTACTTTATTTCCTGATTACGCTAACTTTAATCCTTCAAAAAATGGTTTTTTTTTTTTATATCAGGGACTTATTGAGGCAATTTTCAGAACACCTTGGAATTTAATCATAAATGTAGCACAAGTTTGATACCCTGCTGTATACAAATCTAAGTAAATAATATTTACTTTAAGATTGTAAATAATATTTACTTTACTAAGCATGTAACTTTTTAAAAACTAAATTTCTCACTATCTTTCAAAGAAATATTTGCTATAGCCAATACCCAGATAGGCACTTGGCTCTATTTCTAACACCTATATATTTGACATCAAATTAATTAATCTCTCAGTTTGACAGTGTGACCTTTCTTATCTCATCCCAGAACAATGTTGATCACAAGTTACATCATACTATAAGCAAGATCAGCAATATAATTTGTGGAGCCCAGTGCAAAATAAAAAGGCAGAACTTCTTGTTAAAAAATTATTAAAAATTTCAAGATGATGACATCAGAGCATTAAACCAAATGCTGGTGTTTCTAAGCACTGGGCTCTGTGCAACTGTATAAGCCCCTAGGAAGCCAGCTCTGCCTATAAAATTTCAGCTACTTGATTTGTTACATGTTAATTCTTGCTAATAATCTCTATCTCAGGTATTCAATAAAAAAGCTGCTTATAATAATATGTGCGTGTATATTAGATTTTAAGAGCACCCCTGAAATATACTCATGGTAAGTAAACTTTCTATTAGAGTTGGTAGTATAAAGAACCAAAACAAATACTATGATCTATCAAACTTTTTTTGAGCCTTAACAAGTAAAAAGATGACTGGATGCTGAATGTCTTTAGGAAAATGTCCTTTTTGTCATCACTGTACTAGTGAATGTCTCTAGCAGTGTCTACAAAGTGAAGATGCCATTTTCTCAGATTTCAGGCTGACCATCGGGATGTTATTTTCTATTAGAGTATCCCTGACACGTACTATAAGGATTATGACTCCTGATATTGATTTGCTCTTCTCATCTAGTGTGACTCAATGTGTATTTTTCATATGTGAGGATACATAGGAACCATTTTAATGATTTATTCCAGACTAGCAATTGTTGAAGTGTGATTCCTTTTTCTTTTTTCTTTCTTTTTCTTTCTTCCTTTCTTTTTTTTTTTTTTTGAGACAGTGTCTTGCTGTGTCTCCCAGGCTAGAGTGAAGTGGCATTACCATGGCTCACTGCAGCCTTGACCTCCTGGGCTCAAGGAATCTTCTCACCTCAGTGTCCTGAGTATTTGGACCACAGACAGGCACCACCAGGCCCAGCTGATTTTTAAAATTTTTCTCTAGTGATGAGGCCTCACTATGTTGCCCAGGCTGGTCTTGAACTCCTGGTCTCAAGTGGTCCTACCACCTTGGCCTCCCAAAGTACTGAGATTACAGGAAGAAACCACCACACCCAGCCTGAGTACTTCTTATTACATAATTAGTATATTTAGTTTGAAGGAAAATAGAAAATTCAAGCATAATAAAGATTACATTGCCCCTCTGACTTACCAGGTTTTGTTTTGTTTTGTTTTGTTTGAGATGGAGTCTCGCTCTGTCTCCCAGGCTGGAGTGCAGTGGTGCCATCTTGGCTCACTGCAAGCTCCCTCTCCTGGGTTCACGCCATTCTCCTGCCTCAGCCTCCCTAGTAGCTGGGACTACAGGCGCCCGCCTCCACGCCCGGCTAATTTTTTTGTATTTTTAGTAGAGACGGGGTTTCACAGTGTTAGCCAGGATGGTCTCTATCTCGTAACCTTGTGATCCACCTGCCTCGGCCTCCCAAAGTGCTGGGATTACAGGTGTGAGCCACTGCGCCCAGCCGACTTACCAGGTTTTAATATTGGGATATGCTCCTCTATTTTTTCCCTGGTATTTAAAAAAAGGAGAGAATACTATATGTATTTCTTTAAACTTTTTCTATTAACAATATATCAGGGACATCTTTGTAAATCAATAAATGTAGTTTTATATCATTTTTAATATTTGCATTTCATTCCATTATTTGGTAGCAGTGGAATTTACACAGCTCACTTTCTGTTGCTAGAGAGTTGGGACCTTGGCTACCAACATTTTCCCGTCGTTTTTTCTCAGACTGTCTCTCTGACCAAAGTACTCTTATGTCTTATCTTTCAGCTGCAGCCTTCCCTTTTCAATCATCACTTTATTTGTAAGAAAGCCATTGCACAGTTTTAAAAGTTCAGTTCTTATATAATGCTGTTTCTCTCTCAGTTACTTCTTGGGTACATTTCACTCAACTGGCCTCCTGGCCCTCTTCACCGACTGTGGTGGCAGTTTTCAATCTGATGTATACTGACTTCACAAAAGGGACCTTGTTCCCTAAGGGGTCACCTTGCTACACAGAATATTAGTATTTTTAGGAAAATATAAATCCCTGATGATTTTTAAAAACTTGGTGTCATCTACCCTTTTTTCCTCTGGCCCATCATTGGCCATCATTACACACTCCCTTAGCCATGGATTTCTACATAGGTTGGCAATGTAGAAGAGTTAAATTCACATTGATGCTTGCAATTAGGAGAATCTACTTCTGTGCTTTTAGATTTGGAGCTTGTACTTGAAACCACTATTTGCTTTCTTTGTCCACAACTTCTGAATTTGTCCAGCCCATCTTTCTCAATCAGCCACTACAAAAGTATCTCTTTGTGACTCTGAGTCAGCTGCTTGAGATGATACCTACCTCTTTCTCTTTAGTGCCCTAGTTACCCATAAAGTGACTTTCATGTATGCTACATGGCCTATATTCCAACATACTCTCCACGTTTGATGAAAATCCATCTTCAGTGTTGTTTTTGTGTGGCAGGGGTCTATCAACTTCCTATCACTTTGAGGTATTTCCCATGTCTCTGCAAAATAAATTTTGTCTGTGCTACATAAACTATACTCTTCAAAATATACTCACATATGATGAAAATCCAAATGGAATTTTATGTGATATGAGTACAAATTTTTTCTTTTTTTCATCTATAGCCTAAAGTAGCCTATTCTAACTGATACAAATTTGGCACCACAAGCAAAAAATTATAATAACAAAATAATGTATTTTACATTGCTTTAAGTGATTTGCTTAGGTGGTGAGAAAGCTGTTACTAGTGACTAGAAAGACATTTATTTATGTTGTATAGTGGAGAAACACATGCTAAAACTCTCAAATGTGGTAATTTGCAATGTAGATAATTTATCTTCTGACCCTGCAACTATAGGAAAAGTATTTGAGAAAGAGAATGTTAGAAATGTATGTTGGTTACTGTTGGCTGCATTTGGGTAGATAACACAAGAAAGAGATGGATTCAGAAAATAATTGGGCTTGTTTGTAAGCAGGAGTGAAAGTCTAGAGAGAGTCCAACAATGTGAGAAATCATAGTTACTTGTCAACCCTGACCAGTACAAATTAATATAGAGAAATTCTCTGAATAAAAAAGATCGATTACAACAGCAATGCAGCAAGAATGCAATTAAGGGTTTTGCGATCACATTCATTGTTGTAATCTCTTTGTGGATTAAGATGATGGGAAGTATATCCATTTGAATGGACAAATTGTTTAGCAAAAAAGACTAAGGGTATGACTTTCTCACTAAGACCAAAAAAGGCTCAAAGTACGTATAGTTAAACTGAGAGAGAGGCATATTTTGAAATTGAATCTGACTGTAGCTCATGGCACATGGAAATGGCTGTCATCAAGTAGATCTGAAGCTAACTTTTTGAGAGTGTTACACTATCAAAGAAACTCTGATCCTAGGCTAAAAACATTTGTGACTATTTAAAACTTAACTCTTGGGTCCCCAACTTTCTACAGAAGCAGGTTAAGAAAGCTGATTAGCCCCTAAGGAAGTCAGACTTCTCAATGCCCATTTCAGATGTAGTGAGATAACAAAAGAGCAAAGATGTCTTTGGAGGCAGAGCCAAAGATCAAAGAGACCAAAGACCAGAACTTCCCAAGACTAGAACCAAGGCCTAATTGAGAGAAATTGACCACAACAAATAAACGGTCTTCTCATGAATTTTGCCCTTTGAATTTCAGACTTGATGTAGACTAATAACATCTGTGTATTTCCTTTCTTCCCATTTGTGAATGGGAGGCTTATTTTTATCAATCATTGCATATTTATTTGAGGGAAGGACATAAAATTTTGTAATGTATGTCTGGCTCAAGGTTCAGCGGTCATATCTCGACCCAAGCAAGTGACTACTGCTAATTGGAAACATGGACTTTGAGGTTTGAACATTAACTTTATGAGACTTACCTTCCTTTGAGAGGGAGTAGGTATATTTTGCCTTGGAAGGGGAAATGAGTCAAACAGATGGCCAGACAATCGACTGTCCAGCAAGTAATACTGTTCACAAAATATTTCTGTCTCTGTATTCCAGGCTTACAAAAGGATTATGTTTTATAGGTCACTGTTGTTGGGTATAATCATGTGACCTTTTATGTCCAGTGCCCTGTGGGCAGAAGTGGCATATCACTCTATGGATGAGCATTTGATTCACAGTGTAACAAACTTCAGAACTCATTGTATCTTGCCAGATTTAGATAGAAATATAGCACATCGCTACTATCAATAATGACTAGAAACCTCCAAAAGGAAAAATAATAAATCACTCTGAAAATGATAAATCAGGTATGATGGAGCTATGGGGTTAGAGATAGGAAGAGAGATTGGGAGCCATAAGGAAGAAGAAAGACAATTAAACAGAAAATTAAAAAAAAAAAAACAATATAATGCATCTGGGGAAGAGGGAGGTTAGGTGCGGCATTGTTCCCAGACAGAAAGAGCAATTGTGATGAGGTGGCTCTATTGGTACAGGACCTGAGTGGACTGCAGTGATCTGAGCCTTATGTCATTCCCCTTACTACACATGTAGTGCAAACTAACACTGTAGTAGTTTGGATTTAAGTCACTGAGGTTTGGGAGTTACTTGTTAATACAATATAATCTTACCCATTCTTACTAACACAAAAAGAAAGTCTTAATTACTGCCCCAAACATAGCTTGTAAGAAAATATATCATCAGATAACCTAATATGGTGTTTAGAATCCTTCAAAAGTTGATGTTTGGAATGGAATTTTGACAACTAATTTTAAAATTCTTTTTATAAGAAATTGTGATTATTATCCTGTAGAAAGTTCTACAATGAAATAGTTATTAAATATTATTACATTTAAATGAGAGGGGATTGATATTGCCAGAAGTAACATAGAAGCTGCTTGTTTGATGTGATTCTATTCATATTATTAAGAAAGATTAGTTTAAAATTTCATTTTAACTTTGATGTAAGTTGAAGTATTGGAAGTTAAATTTACATGTTTGAATTAATTTACCTGTGAATTAAGTTGAGTACTCATAGGAAAGATTTCAGCAATTTATCCAAAATCACATGAATATTCATTTTAAGTTTAATTCTACTAAAATCCTTAATTATGCCAACACTTTTATGATGATATGATTGTGATGAAGAACCAACATAGCATCATTTTATTTGTCACCAGAGAAAAGCTATGTTTGTTTCATCAACAAGTTTCAGGGCAGAAATATTTTTTTGAAAGTTTAAGTAAAGGAAAGATTATGTGGAGTTGAAATTAAGCATTTTTGCAAAGCATAGCATCACTTTCAGTTAAATCTTTATAAATATTTTGTTGTAGTGGCTTGATTTTTTTTAAGTGTAGTATGTTTTAGAACTATAACATTTATTATATTGCAACTTAGAAGTGATGTGGTTCCCTGAAGAAGGAACCATATACTAGGCCTGTCAGTCATTTTCTGGCTTGGTGAGCTTGAGAAGGTAATTTGACCTCTTTTTCTTCTTTTAAATCTTTGTAAGTGGGAATAATAGCTTATGGGAATGTTACAAATCGTAAACAATTTTTACCTACCTGTAGCATTTTATAAGGAAAAAAATAACAAGTTAAATTAGAAGATACATTAATACAAAGAAGTGGATTCGGCTATAGAGAATAGTAATGACTGGTTTTACAAGTAATGCAGAATCAGGTGAAGAAATAAATGTAGAGTGGCAGTATCAGAGGCAGATCTGCCAGAACTGGGACATCTGCATTCTGAACGCCAGTTGCTCTTTCAGCTGCTGAGAGGAACGCAGTGAACTTCTCAGATACATTTGGCAGCATCTAAGTGGAGGGATACTAGAGGGGATTAAAAGCAAATAAACCCATTCTTACATTAGATATAATGGAGAAATATAGGTAGGCGTGACAGAATGGGAATTATGAAGTAAAAAATAAAGCAGGGAAAGGAGGAGAAAGAGAATGCAATTGAGCAGGAGATAAGAGAAGCACCTCGTTAAATAACGTTGAAGACCTTTTGAGAAAAATTTATAGTGAGAGCTTATGCTGCCAGATTGTTCTTTCTACTTTTTATTTCAGTTAGTGTAGAATCAGTGACAATGTATTATGTTTGAAATCACTGGAAACAAGGAGGTCTATGAGCACTTAAGGTCTACTGAAAAGATGAATCTGTTTTGGAAATCATATTAATAAAAAGGAGAACATGAATATTAAAACTATTTCATATCATTTTGTTCCTAAAGTTGATACTAAATGATGATTCTCACTGAATATGATCTATGGAGAGAAGGAAAGGTGATAGAATTGCTTCAAAGAATTCTGTGACTATTCATGATGTCAATGAAAGTTAGAGACATATTTGGACAGGAAAACATGGTGATTAAGTATAGTGACAAGGTAAAAATGGGAATAACCACCCCAAAGGTGCTTTTTATTTAGGGAGAGAAACTTTTGATGACATAGAAAATAACCAAAGATATATTATGGAAGTCTACACAAATTGAGTATAATGTGAAGTTGAGTAGAACATACTAAGAAAGGAGGATAAGACATAAAAGTACTTTAGATTTTACACTTAAGGGAGGAGTAATGGTGTGTAAACATTTCTGGCTGGAAGGAAGTTCTCATATCTATGCAAATAGTCAAAGACAATGCCATAAAACAGCGACAGGCATTGCTAAGGAAGTCAAGTGCCCAGAAATAAGTGCAATAAAAATCTTTAAGAGTAAATCTTACACAAATAAATGAGAAGAACAAGTTTAGTGTAAGAGAAGAGACTGAGAATGATTATAATAGTAATATTTATAAATACTATACCTCCCATTTGTTGAGATGGATACCTTAGTAGTCAGGAGAAGTTTCTCTGGAGTCATACTGCTTGGATTTGTACCTCGGCTCTACCACATACTGTCTGTATTAGCCTATTTTCATACTACTAGGAAGAAATTCTCAAGACTGGGTAATTTATAAAGACAAAGAGGTTTAATGGACTCAGTTCCACGTGGCTGGGGAGGCATCACAATCACGGCAGAAGGTGAAGGAGGAACAAATGCACATCTTACATGGTGGCAGGCAAGAGAGCATGTACAAGTGAATGCCCTTTGAAAACCATCAGATCTTGTGAGACTTATTTATTATCATGAGAACAATATGGGAAAAACCCACTCCCATGATTCAATTACTGCCAAATGCATCCCTCCCACAACACATGGGGATTATGGGAGCTACAATTCAAGATGAGATTTGGGTGGCAAACCATATCACTATCTGAGTATGACTCTTCCCAAATTGGTTAACACTCTCTGAGCCTGTTTCCTCACCTAAAAATTGGGACACAAATGTTACTCATCTATAAGATTGTTATGAAAATTAAAGTTACTCTATATGTATTTATCCTGGATTAAACATGTGCATAGCACTTAATCATCTGATATTCCCTTTATTTATATTATTTTAAAGTTGTATATTATCTATCTCCACTCACTACAAAGTAAGTTAGATTATGGCAGGAATATTATCTATCTTCTTTATCACTAAGTCCCTAGGAATTAGAATAGTCCTGGCTGACGACAGGTGCTCAATATATTTTTGAACACATAAGTGAATGAAGGCTTACAGTATTGGTTACATTTGATTGGAGAACAGGGAAAAATTGAGATCAACTCACAGGAGAAAGAAACTCATGTTTTTGGCTGAGATAGGTTTAAAAGAGAGAATGAAGACAAAAGCAAGGTAGCGAACATCACGGTAAAGAAGCACCAGAATAAGTTTTGAGACAAAAATTCCTTCATTTCTACCTTAGAACCAACACCCCAAGGTACAGGGTGGCTGGAAAGATCCAAATAGGTGTGGGGGGATGTACAAATACTAGTCTGTGAGCAGTTCCCATCTTTCTTCTCTTTCTCTTTTTCTCTCTCTCCTTCTTTCCTCCCTCCCTCCCTCCCTCCCTTCCTTCCTTCCTTCCTTCCTTCCTCCCTCCCTCATTTTTTCTTTTCTCCTTCCCCATTCCCTCTCTTGCTTGCTTGCTTTCTTCTTTTCTTCTACGTTTCTTAGAAAATTCTCATGTTAGGATGGTACTGGGTTCAAAATCACACAAGATTAATAGAATAGCAATTGCTGAGGAAGACAGTTGGGCTTAAGGACAACTTTACAGAATCCTTCACCCTAGTAGGTAGTATAAAGAAACTAGATGAACATTTCTGGACCTTCATGATATTCAGAAGTGGTGAGACAGTGTGATGGAAGAGTCTGGAGTTGGAGCAAGGTAGAGGCAGATGTAAAGTTTCCAGACCAGGGACAGTAAGAAGGCTTGTGATTATCAGTAAAATGTGTCAGGATTATGACAAAATATCCAACCCTGACAAAGAACAACTAAGCGATACCATACTAGAGAGATTACTCAAGGAGCAGCTGGATCCCTGCACATTACAATGTCTTACAGTCAAAGCTGACTTTAGTACTTTCCTTAATTTTTTGTGTTCCTGACTTTACATAGTTTTTGGCCCCAGTAATTTTTTTCTTTCAGATTGCACATTAGTTTAAAAATTAAAATTTTATTTGGGATTTTGTTGGGATAATTGAACCAGTATATAATCATTGTACTATTGGAGACGGAAATGGAAGACAACTTTTTTATGACGTTTGGCTGTGAAAGGAAGACTATTTCACAGAGCTGAAGAGAAAAATATGTAGGTGAATATCGGACAACAAGAAATAAAAAAACACATGGAATAACAGACAGAAGAACTGAGCAATGCACTCAAGTGCTTACAGAGTAAAAATGCTTTTCCATCTAATGGTCTTGGTTATGAACAATGACTTCTAAGGCTTTTGAAATAGAAGTTGTCCTGCTTATTTCAGTGATATATTGGAAGAAGACGCAATAACCAGCACAGTGCTACAAGGTGTGTTAACGGTGGCATTTATGATATGAGAGGGAGGCCATCCAAACTGCAGCCTCTGACATTATTCAACATTGATTTAGAAAATTTTTATAAAAGTTCTGCTGCACAGGTTGACAAGAATATCAGAGGCCAAGATTCACCAAGCACAGTGGTATATCACAAGTGGCCAGAAAATTGCAGACTATTTGTTGAAATTTAGGAAAATAAATAAAAGCATCAAAGTAGTTTAGAATACTTTTTCTGATGTTTATAGAAAGTTTGTGCTTTTGGTCAGCCAAGTCAAGATTGTTTTCCTTCTAATTATGCAAAAATAGGCTTTTCCAGGAGGAAACTACTGGAAAAATAAAGACAAATGTATTATGCTTAGAATATTGTTCACAGGTTACGAGATGGATATAAGAAAAGAACATAAAATAACAAGATAGATGAATATAGGCTGCCAATATAATTCCTTACTATATTGTATTTAGCCCAAACATCCCCTTCAAGGAGGGGCAGATCACTGCTTATATGGTATTAGTTGAAGAGGATAATAAATCATCAGTGAGTTTCAGCCCGATCTGAGTAGCTCAGATATATAAGTATATGTCAGATAATCTAGACGGAGAGTTAAAGTAAGAATGTTTAAATAGGAAAAAAATTAAAAATCAAAGACATTGAGGGAGCAAACATAATTTCTAGTCATCAAAATCTTTTACACACATATTGACAAGGAATAATGTGTTTTTAAAAGTGGGGAACAAATATCAAAAGATGAATATGTGAGGTTGAGTTTGAATGTTTTCACCAAAAACCTAATTTTATTTTGCATTAGTTGAAAGGTAGTTTCCACAGAAATACTGACAATTTATCTAACAAATTCCTCTGGATTAGCCTATGGACTAAAAACAAATAAATGTGTGGCCGCATATTTCCTATAAAAAGAAAGATGAAGTATAGATTACTGAAGTATAGATCACGAAATTTTAGTTTGGCTTTTCTAAGCCCATTTTTTAAGTAAGCCTCATTCTTGGGCCTGTCTTCAACCGGATCAGGTCACTTTTAGGAAAAATCCTGCTAAGTCAGTTTAGTAAGAATTCCCCCCACACCTGATATCTGATCACTCTAGCCTGCTTTCAGCAAGAATTCCAGTAAATCAGTTGAGCTAGGATTCCTCTACACTTGAAGGCTCCTTTTAATAATTTCCCATCCACTGACCACTTGAGTATGCTTGCTATCTATAAATCTTCACTTGTTTTTGTAGTTGAGTCTCATCTTTCTCCCCTATTGCTATAGTCTTGACACTATTGTAACAGTTCTGAATAGTCTTCTTTAGTGTTTTAAGAAGTGTCAGTATAATTTTTCCTTCAACATTATATATAATTCTTTTATCATATAATACTATTTCATTAAAATAAGACAACTAATGAAGTAAGTTGGTAAACTGACAGGGAACTTTCCAGTTCCACTGCCCACATGTAGAAAGTATGGGCAAGGGAGTATTCTACTGAAAAGAGATTTTCTATTATATCAAGAGATGACCTATGAAAAGGACATTTCAGATTGGAGGATAAAGGTCAAAAGCCTGGGAGTCATAACCTAGAAATAATATTAGACAAATGTCAGCATTCTGTTGAAATAAATGAAGTGAGGATGAAGCCAATGGATAAGGATACAAAAAAGGTGAACTGCGACATTTCAGACCTGTCATGGGAAGGCTTTCTCTGAAAGACTCGTAGTTAAACCCAAAAGTGAAGCATTCAACTCAGCGGTAATTCACTCATAAGGAATAAAGTAGATCCATAAATATTTTAGGGATATAGATAAAACCTCCATAGTTTGACTCAATGTTTAAATTTGAATCGATCACTTACATAGTCTCATAGTATTTTCCAAATATATTCAGACACAATTTTCATTAAAAAAATCTAATATAGCATTTATTTAAAAACTTTGAGAATTATGTTTTAACTTGATCTTTGCAACTGAGAATTCCACAACATATTTCAAGGGTTGTGTGTTTTTTTTTTTAGTGCTTTCTTCTTGCTTATAAAAATTCAATCATTTAACTCTCATCCCTCTAGTGCACAGGTTACATTGTTGAATAATTTTATAATATTCACTGCAATTCATCAAATACTTAGAGTGCCTACATAATATTTTCATGAACTTAAAGCTTTTAAAATATAATGACAGTGAGTACCTGTAACTGCTGTTATTCCATGTAACTTCTAAGAGGCAGATACTCTGAGAAATAGATTGTGATTAAACAAAAATAAATTTACATTTACAAAACAACCACAACAGAGAGAAAGTCTTCAGAGTAAATCTGAAATTCTTCAGCTTTATATCCCAGGTCCTTGTGAATTACTTTCTCTTCCTTCCTTCTCACCTCTTGCCATCAGACCATACCTTCCCTAAACCTCTCTCACACTAAATACTGCAGTTCTTTGTATTCTGTCTGTCTCTGTGGTTATGCTTTCATAACTGTTCTTCCCTGCCTAGAACACACTCATCACTATCTTCAACTGCATATGAATTCTGCACATAAGGGCAATTACCCCAACAGAAATTATGTAATTTTTTTTTTCTTTAATGAGAGCATTGTCAAATATCTCACAGAAATATCACCTTACAATTATGAAATTTCCCTCTCTTTTTGAGAATTGTACTCTTTGGCATTAGAGAAGATAGAATTACTGAGTATAGGGGCATGGGTACAAATTGTTTTAGAAGAATGTGTCAGTATTACTCAAAATAGGATTATTGGTTTTGTGGAGAGCAGACCTCTGTCTCAGTTTTCTCAGACCCAGTAACTACCATAAACTGGGTGGCTTAGACACCAGGAATTTATTACTCGCAGTTCTAGAGACTGAGAAGTCCAAGCTGACTGAGAGTCCTAGTGAGGACCCTATTTCTTATCTGCAGATAGACACCTTTCTGTATCTTCACATGGTGGAGAAAAAGTGCTCTGGTCTCATCATCCCCTTATAAAGGTAATAATACCATTATTGGCTCCACTCCATGATCTTATCCAAATCTAGATATATTATCTTTAATGAACTTGATGCTTGACAATTTTCTTTTCCTTAAGAATACTGCACAGTGTTCTCATTAGGCAGATGTGGCATCAGTGGAATGGAGAATTCAGTCATGACCCTTTATTACGGGTTGAACTGTGTTTCCCAAAATTCATATGTTGAAGACCTAATTGTCACCAGTACCTAACAATTTGACTTTATTTAGAGATAGAGCATGTAAAGACGTAATTGGTTTTAAATGAGATCATACGGGTGAATCCTAATCCAATATAATTGGTGTCCACGGAAGAGGGGATTCAAACACAGATATGCACAGAGGAAAGACCATGTGAATGTAGAGAGGGGAGACAGACATCCACAAGCCATGGAGAGAGGCTTTGGAAGAAATGAACATTGCTGACACTTTGATCTTGGATTTACAGCCTGTGAGACACTAATTTCTGTTGTCTATGGCAACCATCTGTAGTGCTTTGTTTTTATTGTTGTTGCTGTTCTTTTTGAGATGGAGCCTCACTCACTCTGTCTCCCAGGCTGCAGTGCAGTGTCATGATCTCAGCTGACTGCAACCTCCCCCTCCTGGGTTCAAGCTATTCATGCCTCAGCCTCTTGAGTGACTGGAAATACGGGCCTGCACCACCACACATGGCTAATTTTGTATTTTTAGTAGAAATGGGGTTTCACCATGTTTGGCACGTTGGTCTTGAAATCCCGACCTCACGTGATCCACCCGCCTCGGCCTCTCAAAGTGCTGGGATTACAGGCATGAGCCACCATACCTGGCCTTGTGGTACTTTGCTATGTTAGCCCTTGAAAACTAATACCTCTCTGTACCCAAGACTTCACACTTTGATAAGGCTTCACTGAAGTCGGCAGCAACTGCCTGTCCTAGGAAGTTGTCAGAGCCTTATCCTACACTTCTGAGGCGCTTCATAATCAAGAAACATTCCTTTGGCACTCAGTGGCCCAGAAAACACGCTACCTGAATCCTTTCAACCTCATGCCCATACAGCAACAGAAACTTGATAGACCTTTAACTCAAACGGCCTAATTAGGTGTGAATCTTTCCATAAGTGTTACACTGTGGAGTGAATGACTTTCTTTTCTGATTCCCTGATACAAGGGGTGAATCTGCGTTAGCACATTTGGACTTTACAGAGGCCAGGAACTTTGTCAGGGCCTCTCCTTGCCAAGCATCAGTCAGAATTTAGTTTTCTTTTTTTTTTCTTCATTCACCTATATAGAAGTGAACTGGACCAGACTGACTTTCCTCCAGAGACTTGAAACTCTAGGAGAAACCCAAAATAATGGAAAGAAATATTGTCACTGAACCACTGTCCTTCCTACACTTATTAGGATGTGCAGATTCAACTACACTTACAGAATGGATTGGAGCTGTACTATTTCATCCACTCAAGCTGTGCAGAAAGACGGTCTAGTTACATTCCTTAGTCTTAGTTCAGCCATTAATATAAGCTCTATGAGCACAGAAGCTATGTCCTTTCATCAAGTCCTGTTCCCAAGTTCTGGAATAATGTATTCTGGCACATGGTGTACTTAAATAAACATTTTTAAGGGTTAAAAACTAAATATAAACCTAACTATTATAGTCTTTGTTTTAGATACAATATACTTATACTTGTAATTTTGTATAAAATCAAGCATGAACTGGTGAACATCTACAGAAATTCTTAAATATTTTAAGGAAGACAAAAAGATGCTTTGAACTGACAAAAAATTGTGGGTTTTTTGTTTGTTTGTTTTTATTCTTGTTTTTTTTTTTTTTCTTTTGGAAAAGAAATGTACCTGCAAGACTGAAGTAAGAAGAAATTCAGAAGGGCTTTGAAAAGCATAAAGGAACATACTCTTTAGTAGAAGGTCACTGGTTCTTGGTGGTTTCTACAGACCTTTGCTGGAGACTCTTTAAGGCCTCTCCACTACTAAGCCTCAGGCTCAGATCCCACCTTCTTTTCTTCATTCCTGTTTTATATTTAAAGATACATTCCTGGGACTCATGCTGTGTCTGTCCTCTTATGGTCTCCGGAGATGAAATGCAATCTTCTGTTTTCTATTGTTACAGAAATAAGCCTAAGATGGCCTCTGTTTATTGGCCACTGTGTTCTCTATTCCTTCACTTGCAAGCTGAAGCCCTTAGCTCAAAATTCTGCCAGTTCTAAACTCAAATTTTTACACATCTAATTATTTAAAAATAGCCCAAGCAAGCAGATTTTTAGCCATTTAGGGCCTGCCTGCTTTACATATCCTGCCAAACCTCACCACCACCCCCATCCGCCTGCTAGCAATGGATAAGATAAACCCCAAGTTTGCTTCTACACTTCTGGGGCTCTGTGACCCAGAGACTCCCTACTGTGCTGCTGAGGGATATCATCTGGAGAAGTAAGCCTCCTCGCTAATTCCCACCTTCCATAAGAACTCCGTTGCTCTCCTCCTCTTCTGGATGGTGGCCTTCACACTGTGTACTTCTGGACAGTCTCTTGCTGGGAGAGACGTCACCTGTTATGCAACCATGTCTAACTGCCACCTGCCTCATGGTTATATCATTTTCCTGGATCAGCCCCTCAATCACTTGAACCCCTGTATATGTATTCCATTTCAACTCCTTTTTTTGGCACTCTTAGCCAAATTTTTAAAAGTAAGATAGATTAGCCTTTTTACCTTTTCTAATAAGGCATTTATTACAATTGTACAAAAATATTAGATTGGAGCAACTCATGTGATAGTGGAAAGTTGTGTGCTTCAGCATCAAATTCAGTGGTCTTCAATAGTCTTTTCTAAATAGAGTACACATCTTTCTAGGGTTCTAATCTTCCCCTCTCTAGATATATAGCCAGTTTTAAATTTCTCAGATGCAGTCCAGGCCAATGATCACAGATAAACTGTTCCATGTGGCCTTGTTGGTCTGAGACTTGTATATTCTGAAAAGTGGCCTGAGTAGCAGGGACAGTCATGAGGGCAAAATCTGGGGTAGAATTTTCCACTGATCAAATTAAATCAAAATTCTTCACTAATAGTACATTTTTGGATGAGCATTTGTATGTGTATGAGAAGGATGACAAGAGAGCAAGAGGTGAACATTAGCAATAGCTTGTTGCTGATATATACACCTCGTTTAACTAAAGAAATTCCTTTAAAAAAATAAAAAGATTTGCATGTAAACATTACAAAGTTTTTAATGTTTTTCTAGCTCTTTCGATCTTGATCCACGACCTAAAATTTCTGACCTATTTCTATGACATGAACCAGAGATTAGATTTCCATACATACTATTTTTCTAAAGCGTATCTCTTCACAGTTCTTACTCCAACCCCATCTTTAGTGAAATATATTCTGACCTTTATCAAGCAGTAGGTCTGCAGAACTCAGTTTCTTTTGAGAAGACATTTAGACTGAGGAGCATTCATTTCTCTGAGCAGAGTCTATACACAATCAATTTATTTATTTCCTCATAAGAAGGTAATGCTAATTAGAAATGACCTCTGTTAGGAAAAATATTTATGAGACAATATGGTAAGTCACATGTGTATAAGTGTATTTATTAAAAAGCAGAATGGTTGTTTTTAATAATGGTGCAGTTTGCTATGAGGTTTCTTCTCTGACTGCAGTCAGGGAATAGCTTCACAAGGTCATATATGAGTAAAATTTTAACAGATATAGAAGAAAATACTAGAAGAAAAGAATCAAAGACATAGATAAATAAAACCAAAATGGTTCTAGAAAAATGATGAGTAGCTCAGGTTCCCCGGAACAAATGGAGTGTAGAGAAGAGTAGCTGGATATAGCAAGTGTGGCTTCAATTGAGAACACTTGTGGTTATTGACCTTCATTATACAGTGGGAAAATACAAAGAAATATAAGGGAAGATACTTTTTTACAAAACCTGGATGAATTTTGAAAGAATTTTATGCATTTCAGCAACATAATTCAGAAGCTGTATTTTTCACACAGTTTAACAATCTTTCCTGGTGCCCATCAGTGTGCACAGCTTAATGAATATTTATTGCATGCCAACATTTCCTTCAGTACAGCCAAAGTGAAAGTTCCTATGTACTAATTTCCTATTCACTTTGCACACTATATTTTACTAGATATGCCCTGTGTGGAATATATTAGTCTTGTATATGGAGACATAACCTGTGTATTAGTCCATTCTCACGCTGCTAATAAAAAAATATATATATATGAGACCGGATAATTTATAAAGAAAAGAAGTTTAATTGGCTCACAGTTTAGCATGGCTGGGGAGACCTCAGGAAACTTACAACCCTGGCAAAAAGGGAAGCAAACATGTCCTTCCTCACATGGAAGCAGAAAGGAGAATTGCCAAGTAAAAGTGGGGAAAGCCCCTTATCAAACCGTTAGATCTTGTGAGAACTCATCCACTATCATGACAACAGCCTGAGGGTAACTGCCCCCATGATTAAATTACTTCCCACTGCGTCCCTCCCATGACATATGGGGAATATGGGAACTACAATTCAAGATGAGATTTGGGTGGGGACACAGCCAAACCATATAAACCTGCTTGCTTCCCCACATGGCTCTAAAAGGCAGAACTATAAACCATGAGCGGAATTTGCAAAGAAGACGATTTTGCGTAGAATTTTCTGATATATAAAGCTGGCCACAATGCAATTATGAGCAGTAATACAATAAAGAGCCCTCACAATTAGTTTTCACAGAAAGGCTAAAAGATGTTCTCTCACTGCAATTTGAGAAAGCTGATGTAGATGGGTTCCAGGGATTTTCCAAATGTAATTTCTTTTGAGTCTTTTGACTGTTATAAACACAGAATCCTTGGAAACAGGACCTATTTCTACAGGTTTCTCTTTTGCTGTCTCCCTGTTATAGCCTGTTAAACTCAAGATCTGCTTTCTGACCCTGAGGAGAAAATTATTCCTTGAGATGGTTGTTAACTGCCAGAGATAAAAAATAATCACTAAATTTCTCAGCATGTGCATTATTCTTCATGGTAACTGGAGATTAAAAAGTAAAAAGTCATATTCTAAACAAATTTATTTCTAGTTTGGTGCCTTTCTTTTTCAAGAGCTATCTTATTCTATATGAACTAAAGAACATCTACTTGTGTAAATTTATCCATATCAAGAAAAAAAGACAAAGAGTTGTTTTGTCAAGTTTACCTACCCACTATTATGTTTGCAAAGGTGTGGTCTGATTGTCTAGAAAAAGGAAGGCACTCTGGAGCAAGAGTGTGCCAGTGGAAGCTATAACATAGGGAAAAGCAGGGACTGAACCAGGGATCAAATAGTTACCCACTGCTGCTTGAGTCTTGCCTTGCAGGTAATTCTACTAATTGCTGTTCATCCATCAGGCTTTCTCAGAAGCCCTGGCTCTAGTATAGATCTCCTGTTACCTCTTTCCTGTATTCACCCAGACACAGTCTTGGAAGGGCAAGATCAGAAGGAACCATATTAGAGCTTTCTGCTTCACTGGGAGGCCTGAAGGCTCTGAGCCGCTTGAGGAAAAAATACCCAAGTACTTGTGCAAGCAATAACCATGTTTTGCAATGTCTGTGAAAGGAATTTAAGATGAGGACATGATTCTGCATTCTTTTTTAATTATGCTCATTTCCTGAATGCCAGTTATTTAAGCTGTTTTATGTTTGATTAGTTTGAAATTGCATGCTTTTTATATGTGTTGGTCAATTTATCTTTAGGAAACTGATGTTTCCCCAAGGTCACAGCAAATATATGCTGTTTTGTTTGCAAGGATGTGTTGCTGAGAGCAAAATGTTAACATCAATCAGAGATCACCCCATCAGGGTTTATTCCTGAAGGTCTGAATCTCCATGCTAGCTGCACTAACGACAGTAACAATATGTTATTTTCTTATATAACAACAATAAAATGCTACTTAGTACAACATTGTACAAGCCTACTTAGTTTCTAGTTTCTTCTGTAATATCCCCCATAGCATTGTGTTTTTCCAAGCCTAAGTTCTGGTCTATTGCAAATATTAATGGAAAATAATTACACACAACTCTGCCAGATAGACCATTACTTTCAATTCCCTTTGACTCATTTAGACAAAATAGAATGGATCTTTCTTGATTATTTAATTATTGGGTATAATTACTATAATTACTTAAAATATGTAAGAGGTCTTCTTATGTTCACTGAAGAACAGATAATAAATCGAAAGTTACATCTTTAACATTGAGTATTTTCCAAGATTAACATAAAGACAAGAAAAAATAAATCCTGTGATAAGCATATTAGTTGCAAAATTCCTTACAAAAATTGACTAGATATGAAGATAAGATCTTTGCTTTATTAACTGCTTCATCAGCAGAAACTTGAAGACTGACATTTAAAAGGAATTCATTAAATATCTGTTGAACGAATGAATGAAATTGATTTAAACAAATGCTTAAGCCTGCCATTTAACGCAATTCAGAGTTTTTAATATGAAACATAGAAGTGGAGCTTCTAGAAAGGAGTTTGTTTATTGTTTTTACTTTTGATTCAATAGTAAAATGATAGACTAAGTTATGTTTTTAGCAGCACATTTTTTGAAATATCTTTGCTAGTTGTGTTATGTGTTCAACTGACTTAGAAGATCTAGACTAAGCTGAGCTGCTCAGGGTACTTGTATCACCTCATCAACAAGGAGACACTAAATATCTACTGTAAATTCATTTCTAAGAGAGAAAAAAAAAGAAATATAAACTCTTGTTTACCTTTAAGGAGAATGCAGTTCAATTGGAGAGAAGTGGACCATGAATGAAGAACTGCCGAACATTACAAAATAGTATAATGTGAAAAGCTAAGCTATTTAATGAATTAAAATCTTATATTAAAAATACAACACAAAATGTTTTCTTGTTCAAGGAGAGCAGAAAGGACGTTTGAAAACCAGAGGTAGCAATTGGCTGCTGCAGGCAAGACAACAGACTTCTTTTGCTTTGCCTGCACAATGTCGTAACAGAATGAATTAATATTTAAATATGGAAGATCTTAGATTAATATATGTTTAGATTTCTTCTATGAAAATAATTTCAGAAAACCTGGTATCATTAGATGAACCTTTTTTTTTTTTTGTAGATGAACAGTGGCCGTCACCTTTATAAGTACTGATACCTTCACACCAAATGATACTACTTTATTCGTTCTTGTTACTTTCCTTAAGAATGTATGCGTTTGCTAACTCTAGTGTTAACTCACAAAAAGTATCTCCAGACGCCAATGTTTCATTTTAACTTTTTAATACAATAAGACACGGATGCCTATGATCTCCTATTTGAGGGCAACCAGAGCAACAAGTTTTTTAGGAAGGTAGGTTCTTAAAGTAGAGTGGGTATTGGACACCTGTGCATTCTAAGTAGTAGAATAAGAAACCAGAACTAGAACCATCATTATTCATCTAGTGCTTTGCATTCTGTGACTTTTCATGTTACTTCAGTTTCAGCAGTTTATCATTTTATTAACTTGCAGAAAATTGATTCTCAAGGGGAAGAGTCATTTTTTACAGTGGACATTCTGTTTTGGCGGAGTTAAAATTCTAAGGGATTGATAATTTAAGCTGGAAGAATATTTCTTTCATTTGGTCATATCAGCTTCTTTTCCAAAGGCATACAAGCCTCACCCAGCATTCTAGATATCACCACAGATTTATTTCCTCTACCATTTTAATTTATATATTCTGTAATTTTTTTTGTCATGGAAAAATTTGTTGAAATAGAATTGGTTGTAAAAGATAAACTTGTCAAATAAATGTGGAGGGAAAGGAAAGGGAGGAGGGTTGGACTTTGGCGTGTCCTTTGCCAGCTTATGATTTTCTACTATATGCAACACCTAGATTTCCTTTTGGAGACTTAACTTGCCTTGTTTCCAGTAAAATATACACACGGAGAAAGAGAAAACTGAAATATGTTCTTTTTTTCATAACAGAGCTGTTCACTACAATTCAGGTTAGTGCGGCTTCATATCGCATAAATATCCCAAGGATAAAGTAGTACATGTTTTACCATCGGGAGGTGAGAAAACTTAAGTCAGTGGTATTTTACTGTTTGGAGAATTCTAACATTCAGAGGAAGCCATTCAAGTTCAGTCAATCGATGTAAAAGTGCTTTCCCTCTATCTCTCTTTGCAGTTATAATATTGTTGAAAGTAACAAGTACTTCCAAACCTTCTAGTGGCTTTCAATTATCAAAGAAAACACAGTTAATCAAAGCTACAATCACAGTGCTAGATGTTGAGCCATAAACTGTAGACTCTATTCTGAAGAGCTCACATCCCAGGGAATATACAAAAACTAAGCAGGGAAATTAAAAACCAGTTCTCTCTCTCTCTCTCTCTCTCTTTTGTTTGTTTGTTTAAGATGGAGTCTTGCTCTGTCACCAGGCTGGAGTGCAGTGGCACAATCTCAGCTCACTGCAACCTCCGCCTCCCAGGTTCAAGCCAATGTCCTGCCTCAACTTCCTGAGTAGCTGGGACTACAGGGGCACGCAACCATGCCCAGCTAATTTTTGTATTTTTAGTAGTAGAGACGAGGTTTCACCTTGTTGGCCACTGACCTCGTGATCAGTCTGCCTTGGCCACCCAAAGTGCTGGGATTACAGGCATGAGCCACCACACCCGGCCACAAACCAGTACTCTGAGTGGTAATGAGGGAATAGAAAAAAAAAAAAGAAAAAGAAACAAACAAACAAAAAACCCAGTACTCTCAGTAGTAGAATAGATACTAAAATAACATAGAGGAAGCATACATTACTTGATCTTGAGGTAGACACCAAAACTTTCTGGAATTGCATAATATATGCATTATAGCTCAGGATATTAAGCAAATGTCAAATGTTGCTGTGTATGCCGAAGAGTATACTGTGCAGTTGATAACAAAGAAGAGTCAAACACCTTATGATATTTGAAATTTTGTTTGTAAGAAAAAATGTTCTACCTGACAGAGCAGGAGCACTGTCATCTTGGATAAATACCGCCATTTTAAGTTCCAGCTTTCTTTGTAACCTCATGCATTTCAAGGAAATCACTTCTCTTCTAACAACAAACAGCCAGAAAGAGCAGACAGCAAAACATGGATAAGGCAGCTTGGCACAGAAGGGAGAGGGAAAGTCTTTTGGGTAACAACAAACTTCGAACTTATACAATGGGCCCCAGTAAAACAGTGGGCCCTAATAAACACATTCCTTTTCCGTTAGGTTCACTAAGATAGGGAGAGGGCCCTAATAAACGCATTCCTTTCCTTTTAGGTGCACTAAGTTAGGCAAGCTAAATGCAGACTTTGGTGGCATGCCTGCAGGTGCAGAAAGATGTATGGGAGGAGACACAAAACTTCTCCCTCCCAGATAAGCAAGACAAAGAGACACAGACTAAAAGTTGGCCTATGTGGTGTGAGAATGGAGTGAGAGCTGATGAAAACTCTGCTTTATACAGACAGCACATCTGGTCCTAACTGAACCATCGGGCCCTAGGAGGATAAGGCATCCCCTCCTCATGAGCCCCTGAACCCTTAAATACCCTTAGTCTGTAAGAGAGAAGGCTCATGACCTAACTCGGCCCGAAGCCTCTCTCAAATTTATTCTGTAAAATAAAACTATTGAGCAGCTTTTCGTGTTTCTTCCTTCCTTCTTCAACTCTTACACTACCAGTCTTGACAACTTAATGGATGTGGAATGACATGGAGACTAAGATGACTCCCAAGTCTTAGAGTGGCTTTTGGTAAAATTATCTATAAAGGAGCTTGTGAAAGGGTAAAACCTGCATTTAGTGCTTCAGTAACAGGTGTTCAGAGCAGTAAAGATCAGAATTTCATCCTTGTGTGAAATGTCTATGAATTTCAGGTGGACATGTCTATGAGAATGTTAGAAACAGGTATACAGAGCTCATGAAATGATCACAATTAAAAATGTAGACTCTAATGCAATCAGTATAGAGGTAATATCTGTAAAATCACTTATGGGTAGATTCACAGAGGGAGAAGAAGAGAAGAAGAATGAGTTTAGGTCTTGGAATCCACAAGAGCTAAATAAAATGGCTGACAACTATGTCATAATAGCCAAGAAATATATAATAGTACATAAATCTAGAGAAGAGAACAATTTAAACAGAGATTTGAACATTATGTAATGAGTTTAATACTGAGTCACTCATAATCTTAAGAAGGTAGTTTCAATGAAGTAGTAGGTGACAAGTTAGACTGCTCTAGTTAAAGGTGTTAGAATGAAACAAGAGCGTGGAGACCGCAAGTGCTTACTTCTTCAAAGGAGCTTGGTTGGTCCTGAAGAGTGGGAGGAATAGAAAAGTAGAAGGAAGAAAATAGTAAACTAAAAAGAAAAAAGCCTCGAAGAAAGGTAGTTGTAATTAGTGTCTTTGGTGTCTAGGGAACAGGACTTACTTCTCCTGATCTCCTTAGAGCTGTATACTAGTTTTCTAGGTCTGTAGTACAAAGTACTACAAACTGAATAGCTTTAAAAAACAGATATGTATTGTGTCCCAGTTCTGGAAGCTTGAAGTCTGAGATCAAGTTGTTGGGAGGGTTGGTTCTTTCTGAGAGCTGTGAGGAGCCATCCCTCTCAGCAACTATGGCTCTCTGCTAGCTTCTGGCAGTTTGCTGGTGATCTTTGACATTTGTTGGCATGTAGAAGAATCACCCTTATTGTGTTTATCAGGTGTTCTCCCTGTGTGTGTTCCTGTGTCCAAATTTCCCCTTTCTATAAGGAGATTCTGTCCTATTGGATAAGGGGGCCAATCCACTCCAGTATTCCTTCATCTTAACTAATTAAATTTACAATGAAAGTATTTCCAAATAAGGTTACATTCTGAGGTACTAGTGGTTAGGACTTTAACACAGGAAATTTGGAGGGAAACACAAGTGGAATGGTTACACCTGGATAATCCTAGGATTAATAGTGAAATCCGAAACTTAAGAAAGAAAGCTCAAGAATACTAATGGATTTAATAATAATAATTATTTAATAATCATTAAAGTGAATTTCTTAAATTATTTAATAATTAATTATATTTCAAAAACTATTGAATTTCTCTTAATTCTCTAAGATGCTTCTCTATTTTCCTAAATAATAATAACTTACTGCTCTACTCCTTTCTCCTCTCTATAGAGGTAAAGTAAATTGTTTGAACTAATCACACAAACATCCTCACTGTGGGCTATTTAGCTCTCTTTCTTTTTTCTTTTCCATCTGGGCCCAGACAGGGATAATAAGGAGTTATCAGATCTGTTTGGGTTTCACTGCAATGGCACTTTTATAACTTTTTTCAGTAAATAAGCTATCGATAGCAGTTTTATATCTCAACCTAAATCTCTAAAACATACGGAATAGAACAGAGTGTAGACACGTTGCCATTTCCTTAATGCTACAACAACTGTTTCTCTTTTTGTTCCTTCCTCTTAGCTTTCTAATAACTGCTGTTTTTTAATTTTTTTAGATTGCACAGTCGGATGCTCACTGTGGATATCTTTCTATTTAATAAAATCTATGATAGACTTTTTACATCTCTGTATTGCAGTATATAAATATTTCAAGTGGATTTTTTTTGGTGCAAGGTAACTGTGTTAACTCACTTATACCCTTATCTACTCACTTATTCAACAGCTATTATCAGTCTTTTAGCTGTCTAATTCTGAGGAATTCTCTAGTTAATGAGTCTAGGAGAAAAGTCATCCATTTGACTTCTCTGTTCCCAGGGAGCTGAGGCATATGCACATGGTCTAAGGGTGACTGATTAGAAGTAGCCCCTGAGATTTCAAATCTAAAGAAATGGATTCAAAATGAATAGAGTGAAGAGTTGCTTCTGCAAATAAGTAGAGTGGCAGCGATGTCCCTTTCCATGGGTGGCAGGGCTAGCAGTGATAGTGACAGCAACTTGGGGCCAGTAGCACCTGTGTGGACCCAGCCTCAGGTTCCAGGGTGTGGTAATGGCAGCAGGCAGTAGCACTATCCCAGAGCTCCAAATTTTGGCGTGATTTTTACTCTGAGTTTGACTGCATAGCTTTCCTTTGCAGATGTTCCAATTTTCCAGCTTTCTCTGAAATCTTAGAAACTACTAAATACCCAATACAAACTCCATTTTTGCTTAAATCACTTAAGATTTGTCATTGACTGTAATTTAGTATTATGATTAATCTGTGATGATATGTTATAGTATTGATAATTCGTGACAAACATTGTGTTAGCTACTAAGGAAATTTAAAAATAGAGTAAGAGTCATGATCACAAAGAATTAACAAAATCCAAAGATTCCCTCAGAAAGAGTTTATAGCTTAACGTTCTCAGTCACTATAAAGAATTTCTGTAAATCGTTGTGTATAAATTTATAAAGCCTGGAAGATGAAACATTCGCTTAACTAGATCAAGAGATTTTAACAGAATTTTGAGAATTAGGGTTTTCTGAAGGGCTAGAGGGGAGCCGCTACATATCACTGAACAAACTGCAGCACCACAGATTCTTCAAGTGACCCCTAAGAGACCATTTCATCCAAGGGCCTATCTGAATCATGAAACTTAAGAAAATATTTGTATGCTCAAATTGTTGCAGGCTGATAATTACCAGGATTATGACATATTACTGTTTTTTGGTTGTTGCCTATTTTTTTTAATGAGCACAGACACTTTCTTCAATATGTAACATTTATAGAAGATTCCAGGGTAGTCTTTCAGTTAGCAAGACTGGCGGTGGAGCAGTGCTTCACTGGACAGACATTTGAGCATGGAACAGAGTGACTTAAATAGCTTAACTGCACTTTGATGCTTTATGCTGTTTTTCACATATCTGTGGTTTTGATCCCTATAAATATTATGTACATTTGTTGAAATGACAACACAAGCCAGCTCAACTTGACCACTCCTCCTCATCTCAAAGCTGACATAATAAACATAATCAAGGTATTCTTGAATAGTCATGACATTTATATTTGTTAAAAGTTGAGGACGAAGACAAGTTCGATTACATTGACAGGTGAGAATTAATCTCTTCTGTTAATCTTAAACATTTCTACATTACCTTTGGGCTATTATTGCAAAAGTACCTCTGGTTTTGATCCATAAGCTGATTTTCTAGCAGTTATGGAGAAATTCTGACTATTTCAAGCATTGCATAGATGCTTCTGGAGAAAATAGTGAATTCATCAATGGTAATGTTTTGTTTCATTTGCAAGAAGAAACTTGTTGAACAAGAAAGTTATCCTCAGGTGATAACTACACACCTGGGTAACTCTTGTATTCCTTGAAATGCTCGCTGCTTTATGGCTTCTAGACCATTAGTTTCAGAATATTCTTTCACATTGTAATGAACACTGTAGGAATAACCTCAGTGGCTGTGTTTTTAAGCTAATAAAGCTGCAGTCGCTTGAGTGGGAGCTTATTATTGTGCCAGATTCTCTGCTAGGCACTTTTTATATATATTACTTCTTTTAAAGGTTGTCAGCTGGTTCAGGCACTTATTTTTCAAATCATTCATCTAGCTCAGGTCTAGTCAAACTCAAATTCTATCCCTTCATTATTTCTACCAGTTTTCCCATTCTTCTATTCTATGTGCATTGCCTTTATCATTGGAAATTTAAACACAAATTGTAAGAAAGAATGAAAGTCACCTTCTAAAAATTTCACAAAATAAAACCTACCTTTTCACTGACATACCTGGCATCTGAATATGTGCTTTTTAGTTTCTAGAACAGCATTACTCTACATACACAGAACAGTAGTGCAGGGCAGCATAGCACTAATATCCCCAGATGCAAATACAATACACTTATGTACCACATAAAAACATTTTGATCAATGATGGATTGCATATATGACTACATGACAGTGGTCCCATATAATTATAATACCATATTTTTACTGTTGCATTTATATGTCTAGATATATTTAGGCACACAAATACCACTGTGTTATATTTGACTACAGTATTCAGTACAGTAACATGCTATACACGACAGTAAACGCAATAGGCTGTGCCCTATAGCCTTGCTGTGTAGTAGGCTATACCATTAGGCTTGCATACGCACACTCTATGATGTTTGCACAACGACGAAATTGACCAAAGACACATTTCTCAGAATGTATCTCTGTTGTTAAGTGATGCATGACTGTATATCGACATTTGACCACCAGCTCTACTGAGATGGTCAACTGAACAAGTCACTTTAACTCGCTATTTAGAGAGGTGTTCATGAAAAATGATACAATTAAAATAAATAATTTCTAATGTCCCTTCGGTCTCTTACTTCTATAATGCCATGATCCCTCAAAGACGTATATCCAACCCTAACATATTTTCTGTATTCCAGTTGTGTTTACCCCAGTGCCCAGAAGTGTCTACTTGAGAAACTCAGAGGCATCTCAAGTTGCAACATAATCTAAACCAAACATTCTTTCCATCTAGATCCAATCCACAATTCCTAAACTTATTCTTGATAGAACCACTTGCCTTATAAAAGAAGCAAGAATTGGATATATCCTAGGACTTTTTCTCCCTCACTCAGAGCATCAAGTTTGTCACCAAACCCTGCCAAATCAGTTCCAACATCTCCCTCAAATCTACGTTAGTAACTTCTATCCATTTTCGCTTTCTCTACTCAATTCAAGAATCTCCAATTCCCATCCTCCCCACAAGATTTATGACAGCAGCTTCCTTCTCTGTCTAATTCTCCCTGTGCCATGCCTTCTCACTTATTTTCACAATGTTATGAAGATCTAGTCTCTCCCTCACATGTATACAGTCTCCATTAATCTGACTGTCAATATCCCACATCCTTCCTACAGTACGTTATATCGATTTATGTGATTTCACTAAATTTCTTACCAGCAGCCCCAATCAGTCAAGATGATTTTTCCTTTTGTTTGCTCTATACCTTGGACTGTCTTACTTATCCCTCACTTTTCCACCTGGGTGGTTGAAGATTTAGCTCAGAAGTAGCTTCTTCTTGGAAGAGTTAACAGGCTATCCCAAGGGCCCTTCATTTGAATTCTCATAGCATCCTCTACAAGTCTCTACTGTTATCCTTATCAAAGTGTTTATTTACTAAGCTGAACTGTCTTCATTCTTGATTTCCAAACTTCTTGAAAACAGATTTTTATCTTTCATCCCTGTCTTCCCAGTGCTTAGTACTTGGTAGTTTCTCAATAAAAATACAGTTTTAAAATGAAAATGCAATGAATATCTCAAAGATCTTAAAGGAGGTGGGGACAATAATAGTACATTGTTGAGTTATTCAGTATCCAGAAACCTGGATACAAAACCTGATGGAGAGTTCCCAATCCACTGCTGTGATGGGCTTCAGCCCATCCCTGCCACTGATTACGACTATAAACTCTGTGACTCACAAAATCAATTACATGAGGACATGCAAACATAAACAAAAGCAGGCAGATTGCGGAGGAGAGTAAAAAGCAAATCTCAAGATTGTGTTCCAATAGTAATTCCCAGTCAGGGGACCACACTCTGATGGAGGTAAAAATGTTGACAGAAATTATGTCATTCTTAGGGCCAGAGAAACCAAGGAAAGGGGCCCATGCAGATTGGAGAACAAACAGAGAAGAGTAGAGAAAAAAGAGAGAAAACAAGATAAAGAGATCCTCTACGTCTATATATGAACACACCAGTTCCAGGCTAGCTTCTCATCTATACATGTATGGGTCAGACTCAAATCAGTGTAGCAAAGACTAAAGGTCTGAACTGAGACTGGAAACAACCCACATAAAAGTGACACAGAATTGACAGGGTAAACCCAACAGTATTCTCTGCCTTCTAAAACAACAACCTCAGTAATTTTCAGAGGTTCAAAACAGAAGCCAGAGTGTACACGATATTGTATTTGATCATGAAAATATAATATTATATTTGCCCAGGGAAATGTGACTTATTCTCAAGAAAAAGACAATAACAATATATCATCTACAAGATAATCCCAGATATTGAAATTACCAGATAAAAATTTTAAAGCAAACTTTATAATTATGAGACATGAAAATTAATGACATTAATGAAAAATCATTTGAAATATATGAAAAGATAAAAAATATAAGACTATAAAAGGCTATTTGTTGTCTCTTAAGTTCCACAGGTCTCCAAGTTGATAAGCGTATATTTGTTCACTATGTTCCTATATTAAGCTATGAATCTTCTGTCACATTTGTAATGATTTCTATTTTACATTCAAAACTGTATTTGTATGTTCTCATTCTTTGCAGAGATTCAGCCAACTTAATGTTATCTTTCCTAAAAATTAGTTTTTTAAAAAATTTGTTAATTTTCTGTATTGATTTGTTTCTGCTTGTTGTTTATATTATTGACCTCTACTCTTACAGTTATTATTTTCTTCCTTCTGTCTCCTCTGGGTTTGCTCTCTTGATTTTCCATCAACTTTTAAAATTAGAGATTTTGATAATTTTCTAGAATTCGTCTTGCTTTTTGCTAAATATATGCAAATTTATTTCCTTATTAGTCCTATTTTGTCTGCTGCTCCTTATACTTTTGGAATGCAGTGTTACCATTTTCATTTTCATTTGATTCTAAGATTTTAAACATAATCTTTATGATTTTATTTAAAAAATAATATATATTTAATAAAAGCATGTACATATATGCATAAAAGTTCATATTTTACATTTACAGAATTATATATAATTTATATATGCACATTTATATTTAATTATTTCCATTTTTATTTCATTGTCATCATCAGAAAAAGTTGAAGTTTCTAATTTTATCAAATTTGTTGAGATTTCCTTCTGGATAGTGTACAATTTTGGTTTTTTTTCCGAATATACTCAAAATGTATTTGTATTTCTTTGAGAAATAAAGTGTATGTATACACAACACACCTGGATATATTTAGAGATTAATAGTACTGTTAACGTTTTTTATACCTTTAGTTAGTTTGATAGATTTCTCAAATAAGTATAAGAATATCTGCAAATACATGTACTAACTTACCTATTTTTCCTGTGATTATATCTGTTGTTTTATATATTGTGAGACTCTTGTTATTTTTAATATGTATTTGATTTATTTTTCCTTTTACCTATGTGATGCACTCTCTCTTTTTCTTTGCTTTTACATTTAATTCGTTTCTACCTGAAGCTTTCCTTTATTTATATTTTCATCTCTTATTGTCAACTCTTACCTAACTTTTAATTTATCTCTTCCAGGGTAAAATATTGCTGAATTATTCTGTGTAAGGATTTGAGTCTGTTTTTTTTAAGTATATGAGTTTAACTCAACTATTTTGAAATTGCTATTATACTTGAACGTAATTTTACAATTTACTTTTCATATTTTTATTTATCCTATTTATATCTTATATTTTTTCCCTTTTCTTGGCTTTCATTAGATGGATCAACATTTTATGCTATTTTTAAAAATACATATTTTATATTTCTATGCATACACATTCATCTTTTTCTGTTTCAATCTGTTTTGCTCATAACATGTGCTCTTCTCTCTGTTTTCTTCTTTATTTACCCAGCTGTGTTATCACGTGCACTTTAGTTCTGATTATAATACATGTATATTTTGTTTGATGGTTTTGTTTCTTTTCCACATGATAATAAACTGAATTAAACTATTAATTCATTTATACTTTTAATATATTTATATAATCCCCCTTGATTTGCTTATTTTCTTGTTGGAGTAGTTCATTTGCATTTGTAGGACCACTCTATTCGGTATGAATTTTTTGCTCAATATCCAATATTCACATATAGATAATGAGCAAAAAATTCTGTACACAGTGCTGTCCTACAGAACATAGTATTTTACTCTTCCATTGAAATAATTTGCCTGTGTATAAAATATTAGGGTTGGATTTTGTCTTAAATACTTTGAAAAGACTTTTCTTGCACCCATTGTTGGAACATTGAATGATAGTTTCTTTGTTGAATATATAATCTCACTCACAAAGCTTTTAGAATCTCCTTTAAATTTATAATTTTAATTTTAAAGTGGTCTTGAGGTTATGTTGTTTTTGGACTGTTAGTCATAATTTCAATACTTTCTTCCTCTCTCCTTGCTGTTTTGTGCCTGGAAGTTGAGGTATGAGAATATTGATATGTCTACTACTAGACTCCACATACCTTTATTTTTCTTTTGCATTGCCAACCTTTTTTTAAAACATTTTATCTTTATTTCAGGAGTTCCTAGAGATGATTTTCCAGCTATATGCATTCTGCTGTTCCCCTAGCTACTATTTTTATGGTACTCAAATATGTTTTCTATAACAAGGACTTCATTTGTTTCTACTTGTCATTATTTGCCTTTACCTGTTTTCAGGATATTTTAGACCTATTTATTATTTTTGAAAATATCTCAGTTACATTAATTCTGTTTTGTGTAGTATAAATGATTCAGTTTGTAACCTTATAGTTATATGTATTCTTGTTCCTCAGATTTCTGATTATTTCCCTTCACAAGCTCAGTTTCAGCTACCTTATGTAGCTTTCTTAAATGGAGAAAAATAGGCTAACAGTTTAGTTTTAGTTTTTGTTCTTCTTGGAACTTCAGATATGAGTTTGAGAAATATGATCCAGGGCAAAGAGCCCTCAGCACCACCAACAGAACATAACCATCTCACCATGCAGGTGGCTGTCTCAGTCTGTTCCAGCTGTGATAACAAAATACCAGAAACTGCATAGGTTATAAACCACAGAAGTGTATTTCTTATAGTCCTGGAGGCAGACAAATCCAAGGTTGTGGTGCTGGTAGATTCAGTGTCTGATGAAGGCCTGCTTTTTGGTTAAGAGATGGCACTCCCTCACTGGGTCTTCACATGGTAGAAGGTTGAGGCAATTTTCAGGGGCACCCTTTGTAAAGGCACTAATCCCATTCATGAGGACTGTGCCTTAATGAATTAGTCACCTCCCAAAGACTCCACCTCCAAATACCATTACATTGGTGATTAGATTTCAACACACAAATTTTGAGGGGTTACAACATTCAGTTCATAGCAGTGACATTGCCCTTTAGAATATCCCTGAGCTTCATGCTGGGTGCTGTTCTGTTCCAAAAGGCTTTGCTTCCCATATTATAATCTTCTAGCCCAAAAATATGAGGGTGATAGGGTAGCAAGAGTTTTCATCTTCTCTTTCTAGACATATGTTAATAGTTCCTCAATTCACACACCTTTTTCTCGATCCCAGACAGACCTGGGTTGTAACTTGCTATTTTGCTTCCAATAGTCATTCTGCGGACAATGACCCATCCAGCATATATACAAGTGAGAAAAGAGCACAGGAGCTTTCCCTAAGCCTAAACCCTGCACAAGGTATCAGACTTCACTCAAAACTGTCCGCTGACCCTCTTCCCTACTACCCCAACATTCACCTTGGATCACAACTGTGTTAATTGTATGTCTCAATTTGACTGTGTCAGGGGATGTCCAGAGAGCTGTTAAAGCATTATTTCTGGGTATATCTGTGAGGGTATTTCCAGAAGAGATTGGCATTTGAATGGGTAGATTGAGTGAAGAAGATTGGCACTTGCCAATGTAGGTGGCATTATCCAAACCACTGGGGGTCCGAATGGAATGGAAAGAGGAAAGGAGGTGTTATCTTTCTCTCTCTTCTTAATATGGGATTTTTGTCATTTTCTGCCCTTGGACATTAGAGCTCCTGATTTCCAGGCTTTCAGATTCTGGGACTTATACCAGTGTCTGCCCTCCCTTCCTTCTTCTCAGGCCTTCAGCCTCAGACTGTATTATACCAACAGATTTCCTGGTTCTTCAGCTTGCAGATGGTATATTGTGGGACTTCTCAGCCTCTGTAAACATGTGAAACAGTTCTCATAAAAAAATCTCCATATATATATATACAGGTGTATCTCCTACTGGTTCTGCTCCTTTAGAAAACCTTGACTAATACAACAATTTATCTGTTTCTTGTTCTCATTTTCACATTAGTTTCATGAACCCACAAGACTATAATTTTCATAATCAAGAGAGGAGAGTCATTCATACATTTGGTCTTTTCAAGAATCATCAGCAAGTTACAAAGGCAGACCTTACACAGAATATGTTTATGAAACTTTAAAACCACATTTTCATGAAAGATGAAGGTTGCTTGCTTAGGACTTATAGCAATAAACTTATTAAGCCTTATAACTGAGAAGAATGAGATCATTCAATATATACATTAAAATTTGTGGCAATATAAATAAAACACAGTCTGCATTTATATAATTAATTAATCTCTCCTTGTTTTATGTTTGAATTGAAGGTGGATAGCATAATTTAGATAAAATCATGACTTTAGGTGCAAAGCAAATCATGAGAGATTGCTCAGTAAACTTTTCAACTCAGTGGCTCAATGACAATAGTGACAGGTTTTGCAATTAGTTTAGGCTCTTTGTTTCTTGAGGCCACTGTAAAACCTACAGTCATGTGTTCACTTTCCAACAAAATTGGTACACATCATAAAAATTGTAGTTGAGTTAATTGGTGCATTGGCTGACAGATTCAACAGAGAGGCCAAGCCCTGAGCCATCCAGTTACTGTTTAAACTGCTCTGTTGTAACTATATTGGCGAGGATCATTGAGAAGGCTCTGCTTCCCCAAGGCTTATATAAGGCAAAAATTGAAAACTTTGGTATCTAGGGAAGTCAATCTGACACTTTTCATAAGCATCAAACACAAATTACAAAAACACAGACATGTTCTATATAAAGATATTTTTAATATATTAAGTAATGATGTTATGTTGCTCAAAAGTGTGTAGCAATAAAACTTTCTGCTAACTGATGAAAAGATGTCACAGATAACATAAAATTTATCTATTTTTAAAAATTAAACATTCCTTTATGAATATTCATAACAGTTTAATGCTTTAATGTCCAAGTAATTTGGCGTTTCTTCCTCATTTGACCTCCAAGTCCTTCTCATCCACTTAGTGGAAATAAACTTAGAACTCATTTCAGAAAGTTGCTTATTTTAAGTACTCTTGCAAAACAAGGATTCCTGGTGTGTTTATTTACAAAGTACTTTTCAAAGAACAACAAATGCCTTATAATAATTATTCTTAAACCTGCATATTTCCCCTTTAGGAGAGCATAATTACAGCTAAAGAAAAATAACCTCCGCACTGATTTTCAAAATCACTTATAGTAAATGAAAGAGAATATTTCTCAAAATGTACTCAGGACATTAAACATTAAAAAAATAAAAGCACCTCTGAAAAAAATATATTATTATATATAAACCCAAACCCTCAAAGTTTTCAAAAAACAGATAATTTCAAGAAACAATATATTTTTCAATTTCTAGACATTGACCAGTGGTAGTATAAAGGCATTTAAAACATTATCCTATTCCCTGAACATAGAATATTAAGCCATTGAGCATAGCATTAAACAAATTCTAATGTTACATCTAAGCTCTTGTAGAATAACTTTATTCTCTCCCTGATATATTAGATTGATTCACACATATTTATAGCTTTGTGGAGACACTAGTATTTTCAGCTTTTCTGTGAGATTTGGATCTGTCACGTGTGGTACTTGGCTTTACAGTGGATTTACAGTGAAACCAATGAAGCTTAAGCTTCAGCACCTTCACCTTGCAATACCTTTACATGGGATGTGAGTAATGTGTTCAATGGCCATATGTACTTGAAATTTTGCAAAGGCTGGATATTTTTACTGCATTCAGTCAGGGCCATTGTGTGTTTCCCCTTCAACTTCCCGTCTGCTATATGTCCTCTTATGTTGGGGACAATGTAATGCCTGGAAGGCATTACATCTGTGAAATCTGGTTAAAGAAAAGTTGAGTTGGAGATACATTTAATTTTACAATTATCTCTTCACTTATCTAAATAAATATATGAACTTATTGTTAATTGTATTTCTATAATTTGCATTATTTTATTAAAGAGGATCCCCAACTTGCCAGTGCTTTGGATCCCAAATCCTGGACACACCCCTGACAGAAACCCTAATGGTAACCCTAAGGACAATTTACATTCATTAGGCTCCTTGCAGTTTTTCCTGTGATCTGGCTTTATTTCCAGCCTCTACGGACTATTTATTTTCTTCTACTAGTGAACTGAATTTCATGTGACCACATAAGTCTTCATACACTGAATACTGACCCATTCAAATACTTTCTCCATTGGACATATAGGGTGCACTTCTAAAGAAGAAATTCTTGTCATTTATAAAACACTACTGTTCATATCCCTAGCATAAAGTTCAAATTCCTAACTATAACTTGTAAGAGAATGGATTTTTTTCTCTCTTTCCTATTCAATCACACTTCCTCATCTACCCAACCATAATACTCTATGCTCCAGGGGTAGAGGAGATGATCTTCCCCTGGGAATTTCTTCCTACAGAAATAAGCCCTCAGGTTTGGACATAATTTTCAAACTTCATGGCATTTTTAACCCATTTAAGGTAGGGTTGGATTGGAAAGGGAATCTGATGACATGGGAATCTGATGACATGGGAATCTGATACCAAATCCAATTACTTGGATTTGGGGAATGGCTCCTGGTCAGATTCCGCTGGGTCTCTGAAATGAGCAGTGACATAGTGAAAAAGCAGGCCAGGCATGATGTTTCACACCTGTAATCCCAGCATTTTGGGAGGCCAGGGTAGGTGGATTGCCTGAGCCCAGGAGTTCCAGACCAGCCTGGGCAACATGGCGAAACCCTGTTTCTACAAAAAATACAAAAATTAGCTAGGCATGGTGGCATGTACCTGTAGTCTCAGCTACTCAGGAGGCTGAAGCAGGAGGATCATTTGGGGCAGGGAAGTCAAGACTACAGTAGCTGTGATTGTGCCACTGCACTCCAGCCTAGATGACAGAGCGAGACCCTGAGGAAAAAAAAAAAAAAAAGCTAGGCTTGGAAAGCAATGTGTCCACACTAAAGTAAAGGAAAATAGAGCAAAAACAGAGAGAATCAGCTCAAACTAGCTGGGCTATGACAGTTCCTCATGGGGTGGGGCCGGCCTCCCTCCCTACTTTGGATTATGTTAGACACCCCTGAATCCTTATCATACATCCCTCTTTCTTAGTTAGACATAAGTAGGTTTCCTTTTGCTCATGATAAAATGATCCCCACAGAACTGAATTACACCGGGTTCCCATTACACTCTGTGATCACTTGCCTCCACACCTCTGTCTATTCCTCTACTTGTAATTGGTGAATGGGATACTCCCCATCACCTTCAGTGATGATCTCCACATGTTACCAAAATAACCCCTTCCTAATCATGCCTCTGGACTTCTCTTCAAGAATATCTATCCTGGAAAGCCTTTTTCAAACGCTCTAGATCGAGACAAATATGTCACCCTCTATTTTCTTGTTTACTATTCTGCATAGACAGTAAGGAATGTGAGGATACAGACTTATTCTGCTTACAGTCTTATTTGTAACACTTACATAGCGTTTGGTCTATAGTGGATGCACCATATTTGTTAAGAAAGAAAAGAAAAGTGAGAAGGCAAAAAGGGGAAGAAAAAAAGGAAGAAAAGAAAGAAAATAAAATAAATTAAGCAGTTCGGTAACTTGTAAAAGTTATGTAAGTGAATGGCCAAGCTGAGGTTTGAATTCAGCTCTATCTGAATCCACAAATAGGTTATCTTTTATACACTAACCTGCTCCACTCTATACCATAAGATATAGCACATAGAAAGTAATACATAAGTGTTAATTGACCTTTACATATACTATTTTGCTAGTTCATTTAAATAATGTAGATCTGTGTAAGAATCATCTAACTTTTATTCATTTCCTCATTCATTTATTGTAAATATACTTTGTATTAGGCACTAAAGAAGTGTAGGAAATATGGAAATATGTAGCCTATTACAGTAAAAATAAAAGCAATTACATAATAAAGAAAGCATGTACATCTTTAGCTTATTATATTATCAGATTTTTATTTGATTATTAAAAGGCAAATGTGAATTGCTTCCTGAGAGGCATTCTTATATCTATAATACACATATTCAGTTGTAAATAGTTTCCATATATACTAAAAAGAAAAACCTACTAAACAGTCATTGTCATAGTGTCACTTGGAAAAATTATCAGTGCAGAAAATAAGCTCAAAAGAGTGTGAGATTGGCTGCCAATTCCCTATTGCAGTAGCAACAATGCAAAAGAATATGTTCATTTTTATAGATACTCTTTAATAAAACAGTAAGAGAGTTATGTGAGATCTACAAGTGTTAATGCTAAATCAATCAATCAATAAATGCTGAGAACCTACTTTTTTTCAATCCTTTGTTTGTTTTGTTATATAGCCTATCCCTTATCTCCGAAACACCTTCAAGGTATTAGAAATCCTTGGAAACAGACTCTGAGATGGAGATTTGAGTGCAAGAGCTTTACTGGGGAGAACTAGAAAATAATTCTCTGTATGGGCATGAGAGAAACAAGATTCATTACAGGTACAAGTGAGGTGCGATTTGTTTTAACAAATGCATCAATTAATCCCACAGACAGCTTTAAACCTAGAGTGGTCATGTAAATCAATATTATATCCTATAGGTGGTATGTGCAATATTGACTGAGAGAATAATAAAAACTAGGTCTTTATCTAACCTGCATCATTGGATAGAAGTTGCCCCAGTGAAACTGCATAACCTGGGGCAAGGCAACAGCCTTCCACAGAGGGCAAATCTGGAGAGGACAGAGTCCACACTTCTAGCTGCTTGAGAAAAAAGCTCCTCAGTCCAGAAGTTAAACCTGAGCAGCACAAAACAGCATACACTACAGCCAGTGATTTGGTGATCGATTTGCAGTAGTAAAACAAACGAGTTGATCTAAAAAATAATATTTTTGTGCTTTTATGTTTAGGAAAGAACTGATGGTACAGAGGCACATTTTCTCACACAAAGAGAAATGAAGGATTGTTAATTACAGTAAAATATTTTCTGTTGGGGATAACTAAATAATTTGATGTGCAGTTATCTAAAAAGTTGTATTGACTTTTTAATTCAGTCTGGTTATATGATGTATTAAAGTATCAGTGAATGCTATGTTAAAGTATACACATATCTGTATATGTATTTTTGAAATACTGGAAAAGGTGCTCTGCATGTTGAAGTTTCAGGGAGACAACATACTTGTCTGGGAGATTACAGACTTTTGTTTATTCTTTTTTTCTTGTGATCAAGGCTTACCATTCACCCCTTAACCAATGGACATCAATTCTAATGAATTAATCAATACAATAACACATTATCCTAATTTAAAAACACTGATTTTTAATCACTTCAATTGGATGAATTTGCCTAATAAACAACTTGATTTTAAACCTGCCAGCCAGGATTGTGTAACAACAGTATCTAAGCCACTCCAAATGCAAGGATAATGTTTGGCAAAAAGTCTTCTGATTGTGTTACTCTCAATTAGTTGCCTCTATCTACAGAACTGAGGAGGCATCAGTGACATCTAAGAAAGTAAATCTCAGTGTGAGAATCATTTGCCAGATAACTTTCTTCTCAAATTGCATTCAACAATTACATTTGTCTGCAAATCCCCAAAATGTACATGTTAACTTAATATATAAAAGAAAAAAGATGAAGGTCACGAATTACAAACATTTTATATGTACATAGTGATGAGTGAACACTGCTTTTGGTAATGCAAAATTTTGTAACTGCATCATTTCTCCTAATTGTGTGGTTTATATCTTGTCTATAAAAATACAAAAGCTGCTAACTTTCCCTTATACTCTAGTATGCAAAATATACTGCACAGATGGATTTTAGATTCTTTTTTGCCAGTGGAGCTTCAGTAAGGATCAAAGACAAAGGAAGTTGCACAGTTAAACATGAATCCCTTCTTCCTGTTTGCTTCTTGGCAAATATTAAAAACCAACATGTTATTTTTGGGAAAATGCTTCTTAATTAATATTCGTTTGCCTTAAAATTTTTGTCAAGTTTTATAATATAATATATCTTAAGGTCTAGCTCATGTGTAGAAATATGTACTTGGGAAAAAATAGGGTACTTTTAGATTTCTAAAACTTGGTGAGGTGCCTGGCTTTCAGCAGGTGTTTATTGAAGGTGAAAGAAATTAGCTAAGTGATAACAGAGGCCAACTAATTGAGTTTCTGTGTACCAAGTTAATTTTAGTGTTTATACCTATGAACATTATAATGTGATACTCACCCTTGAAAAACCGTATGTGGAAGTAACTTATTTCATTAACTATGTTTATATAAAATAATACTAGTTTATATAATTTCTATATACAGCATGGATATTTAATTGCTTAAGTAGCATTAAATGTGATGGGGCATGCATATTATTAAAATGTTCTAGAGGAAGTAAATTACCTTACAAACTTAAATTTCTAGCTATATTACTTGGCATATGTTTCTGGCATCTTTAAACACACTGATAACTAGCATGGCTGCTTGAATCCTGGAACAGAGCTCTAAAAATAGTTGACATTTTGCTGTTTCTATAGTAACAAAGAAAATGGCTTCATACTCTAGCACTGCTCCCACAGAGCTTAATGCTCTCTGTAGATTGCCTATACACTATACTACCATGTTATTGTGGTAAAAACTACCATTACTCTTTTCTTCATGTCTTTGCTGTGCCTTATAACAACCTGATCACTAGTGTAAAAATCTGAGTGTTTACCTGACATGGTCAAAGCATTCCAGTTATTATTTTTTTTTAACTGACTTTTACCTCAAAAGATGCTAAGACCAAGTTAAGTTTTTACATGGTATGATTTGAACTGTACTGGAAGGTTTCAAATATTTGTCTACCTCAATATCTAATATTTTACCAGTGGAAAATGATTCTTTTGGATTAAAGAATTATCCCTCTTTTGTTCAATGAATGGATCACCACTGACTGTTTGGGTATCCCTAGTAAGTCCTGTAATTTAGGGTATATTTCTTTGTAACATTAATACCAATTCCAATATACTTTTTTCCTCCACTGAATTATTAACTTCATCAAGGTGGGGAATTTTCTGTCTTGTCTCCTAAGGAATCTTCAGTGTTGTGGATAGAGAAAGTACCTAATAAATGTTTTGCCGATCGAGTGGTTTAATACAAATATATTTGCTCTGGAAGTGGGAAATTAATTTCAATATGGCATTTGCACTTTTTAAGGTTAATTAAATTCTAACATATATCTCTTTATCCCCTGACAACTCAATGGGAGTAGTAACTCAGTTGGTGAGTGTGGTAGGGAGAATAAAGGCTCCTCAAAGAGGCCCAAGCCCAAATTGTCAGAACCTGCTAACATGTTAGGTTACATGCAAAGAGGAATTAAGATACAGATAGAATTAAATTTGTTACTCAGGTGACCCGAAATTAGAGAGATTATGTTGGATTATGCTGTTGGGCCCAATATCATCACAAGAATCTTCAAAAGTGACAGAAAGAGACAGAAGGGTTTCCTTGGGAGAGCTAAGGAGAAGTGGTTGGCCAGACAGTGCTGCCTTTGAAGGTGGAAGAAAGAACCACAGGACAAGAAGAGCAGATGGTCTCTAGAAGCTGGAAAAGGCAAGGACACAGACTGTCTCCTATAGTCTTCAGAAGAGATATGGCTCTGATTTTAGCCCAGTAAAACCATTTTGAATTTCCAGTCTATAGAACTGCAAGAGAATAAATTTGTGTTGTGCTAAGCTACTGAGGTTGTAGTATTTTGTTCCAGCGACTGTAGGAAACAAAAAAGAATTTTATATGATAGAAAATGGACCTATTAATAGAGGATTAGATAACTTTGTTTATTGGAAGACTTTGAGTAATAAAATGATTTGAGAAGAGAAAACATACTGCCTCTAGAAAAGTCAAACTCTAGTATAAAGATAAAATGAAAGTAAACACATCTTTATAAATTTTCATTATTCCATATTTTAGATATTCCTTTCATTTGTTGCATATTTTTATTGGAAAAAATCCAAGTAGAATAGTTTTTATTGCTATATTTGAATAACAAATGGATTAAACAAATGCAAGGTGAATAAATGAGAAGCTAAACCACCACCCATTTCATTTACTATTAGAATACGATCCAACGTATTTTGTCCTGTTGATTCACCCTTTATTTTAGGAATTATTTCTGTGTGATGATGTGCCACAATTCATGTACTCTGCTGCCTTAAAAAATATGGTTTTATTTCTAACTTTGTAAATAATATTCTATAAATATATGATATATAAAAGATTTTTAGTCTTTAAAAATTCACCTATATTTAACATCTCATCTTCCACACATCAATACTAGAATAATCATTCCATTTATATAATACAACATGCTCCACATTATTAAAATATAGGATTATATTTTATTTTTAAAGCTAACTTAACCTTTAATACTGTTACACTTCTTGAAATCCTTGAATAACTTCTCACTTTGGAAAATGTGATGGTGATGCATTTGTTCAACACCATATATTAAATATCTACAATGTGCAACTCATATGGATCAAAATTTTAAAGAGATAATGTTCTGTTTCTATGGCTTGTGCTTCATAAAATGAGCAGTTGTGTGATATCAAAATATCATTCTGGCCAAATTTTACTGATTCCAAAACTGCTGTGCTTCAGTTACATTCATTTACAATTTTCCTATCCAGATTTGCTCACTTAAAACACTTATTACATGTCTATAAGAGAACAGGTATCAGGACAATTTTGCAGTGTAGACATTCATATAAATAGATTATTTCTAATTGAAAATAAATATTTTGCCAAAAATCATGCACACAATACCAGGAGAATACAAAAAATAGAACCTCATCCAACCTGAGTAGAATAAGAAACATTTAATTTTACCTAATTTGCGTCTTGAATTATAATAGATTATGTAGACAATTAGAAGTAGGGGGAAGGCAAACGTTTTCTAAAAAAGAAAATAGCATGAACAACAACATTCAAAAGAGAAATATGTCACTTCATTAAGAATATGTAATTGGATATATATTTTTTCAAATGGAAAAATAAATAATTTGGAGTGTACATAAGCCTAGTGAATTAGGCAAATGAACCTGACAGAGAGTATTGTATGTTATGCAAAGGAATCCAGATTTGCTTTGTAAAATTGAGGGCAACATTAAAAGACTTTAAGCAGAGCATTGACATTGTCCAAATTGCATTTTAGCAAGATTATTCTGGCATTATTGCAAAGCATGCAAATGAAGCAGAACCATGTTGGAAGTAGGAACATAGTTTAGATAATAATGCAAGACTTTGGGAAGATGAAGAGTCTGAAGTAAGGAGAGGTAATTGGAGTGTTGTATAATTTTAAAAAAAATGTGACTGGCCTTTTCCCTGATTTCTGGGAGGAAGCTTCCAAACCCTTGGCATTTCACATATGCTGGAAGTGTCTTTGTTGTTGAGTAGTCTCCTCAGACTATACCTGAGTTTATGCGAAGGAGGAGATGCATGGTGACCCCCTAGATAATTTATGCTAATAAGATATCTTAGGATGGCTGCTTGTCACACCAGAAAAGCCAAACTTGTGATTGGAGCATTGGAACTTTGAGCCACATGATATCTGCCTGGCCTTTCAGGCGGGGAGAGGAGACCTGGAGATTGAATTCAGTGCATGACCAATGATTCAATCAATCATGACAATGTAATGAAACCCTAATAAAAGATCTAGACATCAAAGGTTGGGTGAGCTTCCTTTGTGGACAGTACTCTGTACACATTGTTACATACTGACGTGACAAAAGAGTGATGCATGTTGACTTTCTATGAGGAACTCCTCATTTAGGACCCTCATAGTCCTCAGCCTATTTATTTCTTCTTTGGCTGGTCCTGATTTGTCATAGTAAAACTTTAATCATAAGTATAGCACTTTTCTGACTTTTATGAGTTGTTTCAAAAGAATAACGGAAACTGAGAGGCTAGTGGGAACTCCCAAATTTGTTGTCAGGTTGTTGGAAGTGAAGGTGCCCTGGAAACCCCAAGGAATGAGGCTGGTATTTGAAGTGAGGGTAGTGTTATTGGAGCACTGTGTCCTTAACTCATGAAGTTTGACCCAACACTGGGTGGTTAGTATCAGAATTTCATTGCAGGCAGAAAGAGAGAAGGGAGAAGAAAACTTGGGTATTTCAGATATAAAAGAAACTGAACTTGATGACCGGTAAAGTTCCAAATAAAATAAATTACAATTATACCCTACATTAGGTTATGGTATAAATTATACCATATAAAATACGTCAGATTTTATATAAATTGGAGTTAGATTATCACCTAAAAATATTTAAGCAGATTTACTATCATGAATGTCTGGTGGAACTCTTTAAAGTTGACCAGGCTGCATTTTCTGTTACATAGAACTATCTCATAGACTGCAGGTCATCTAGCATAATGGTCTCTCCCCACTAAACCGGCTCCTAAACTCACGTGATAACCAAAAATGCCCCAACAAATTTCCAAAATGTACTGAGAACCACTGACTGACATAGAGTGAGAAAGAAATAAAACAAATAAAAAACAATGTAGACACAGGTAAAATGCTGAGGGGAAAGCAAATTCAAGCATGCAGAGAAAATGCAGGCAAGGCAGGGGCCCAAGAACGAACCGTAAAAGTCGTAGAAGAATAAAGAGAATATGATATCATGGAAGCCAAGGGATTTTGTTTAATAAATAGCAAACAATAATTCAGACTGTTTTTGAGAGAGATATAAAGGACTATTGGTGTCTTTCACATAGTAAGATAATTTTTACTAACAAGCAGCAGAAACTTTTCTTACTATTGATCACCTTGCTCTCTGTTTTTCAGAACTGAGAAGTTTTGGCTAAACAATATCTAAATATTTGTGTTAAAGTGAGAAACTCTCTCTGGAAATTTACAAATCCAGATATCTAAAATTAAATGTTTGGTGCAGATAGTACAAAACACCCAGTATGTCCTTATATCTACTTTGTAACTTATAGGAATAACAAACTCCATTTTTTCCTATACTACTGTCACTTAACAATCAACACAGAAGACTTCCGTGATAAAATGCGTGGGGGTCTTTCCTCACACATCAAGGAAGCAAGCAATTCTGCAGCAGATGCCAGCTAGTGTCCTTCAATTCAATTCCAACACTATCTATTTGAAGAGAGCATCAGATCCCACAGGTTGAGTGCTCAGTGTCACAAGATTGTCCCATACTTTCAATGCCAAACACAAGTCTCAAGTTGTTTTACCTATGCTTCTGATCCACCAGCTAGCTGTAAATCAGGGTTCCATCACCCCATTTATATATTATACAATATATTTTATATATACGTATGTGCATATATGTGTGTGTGTATTATATATATATATATATATGTGTGTGTGTATATATATATATATATATATTTTTTAGATGAAATCTCACTCTGTTACCCAGGCTGGAGTGCATTGGTATCATGTCTGCTCACTGCAACCTCCTCCTCTTGGGTTCCAGCAATTCTCAGCCACCTGAGTAGCTGGTATTGCAGGTGCTCGCCACCACGTCTGGCTAATTTTTTTTTCTTTTTGTATTTTTAGTAGAGATAGTGTTTCAGCATGTTGGACAGGCTGGTCTCGAACTCTTGACCTCAGATGATCTGCCTTCTTTGGCCTCCCAAAGTGCTGGGATTACAGGTGTGAGCCACCATGCCTGGCCAGGAAATGCTTATATTTACTGATTTTCTACATAGGATATTACAAAGGATATTCAATGAGTAACTGATGGAAGAGATGCATAGGGCAAGGTATGTGGGAAGGGATGGGAAGCTTCCATGACCTCGCCTGGCGCACCACCTTGCAGGAATGTCTGTATATTCAGCTATCTGCAAGCTCCATGAACGCAGTCCTTGTGGGTTTTACTGGAGGCTTCATTATACAGGCATGATTGATTACATCACTGTCCATTGGTGATCAACTTAACCTTTAGCCTTGCCTCCCTCCTTCCATATTTGGGAGTGGGGCTGAAAGTTCTAACCATCTGCTCCTTCCTTTGTGTTTTGAGTGATCATCATTGTGAACCTAACTAGGGGCTGCCAGCTAGGAATCAACTAATTAGCATACAAAAAGACACCTATGATTTGGGTATTCCAAAGATGGTAGGTGTTGTATGACAGGAAACTTGATGAAGACCAAAAATACATTTCACAATATCAAATCTTATATATATATATATATATATATATATATAATATATATGAATATCAGCATATATTATGATTTATGTAAATAACTAGAAAAAATGTATAATTTGGAAATAATATTTTTCACTCTGAATCCAGATGTTTGGTTTGTGTTTACATAGGACATAAAATATATTTCCAACTTATTACAAACCAAAGATAAATATTCTATATCTCTAGTAAATAAGTAAGTATAATTTTGCGATTTAATTTTGTTACCTCTGAATTCAGAAAAGTCTGTGGCTTTTTCCCTGCTACTAATATAAGGTGATATCTCAGCATTTTTTTGTGACTTTTATCAACTTTACCTGTTTATTTTTATTTCAGTTTAATTTGGTGAAGAATCAAAAGGAAGCATAAAGTTTTCACTATTAATTGAAATTGAAGAAGATATGGCTTAGACATTAATTTGAGATGATTCTGGAAAGTCATTTATGTTTTATGACTGCTAGGCAATGCTTACTTAGAAAACTAGATTAAAAAAAATTCAATTGTGTATTTTTAAATCATGGTGCTAAATAATATTGCTACATATGTGCACATATTGCAGAAAAATGATGCATTTCTTGTAAGAATTATTGTCTATGTATTTCCTAATTGTGTTTCATTCTGGTGTATATTATTTGGAGAATAAGTCACTGTTCAGATAGCATTTGCTATTTGATATGGTTTGGCTTTGTGTTCCCACCCATGTCTGACCTTGAACTGTAATCCCATAACCCCCACATGTCATGGGATGGACTTGGTGAGAGGTAATTGAATCATGGGGGCTGTTTCCCCCATGCTATTCTCATGATAGTGAGTTCTCACAAGATCTGATGGTTTTATATGTGTCTGGCATTTCCTTGCTAGCATTCATTCTCTCTCCTTCAGCCCTGTGAAGTGGTGCCTTCTGCTATGATGGTGAGTTTCCTGAGACCTCCCCATCCATGAAGAACTGTGAATCAATTAAACCTCTTTTCTTTATAAATTACCCAGTCTTGGGTATTTCTTCACAGCACTGTGAGAATGGACTAATACACTATTGTAATTGCACAGATTTATCGATAAATCCTTCCACCAAAAATAAAAAAGAAACAAATGAATTTATGAAATTAACAGATATATTAATTAAATTGATTTACATGAACATTACCTCATTTGAAATTAATTAAATTTAGGTATATTGATTTATTTTTGTCTTGTGGACTTTATAATGAATTAGATGATATTTATCTACTCCATATCTGTCTTCTTTATGGTTGGTTTCAACGTAACTTTAATAATTTTTAACTCAACTTACTAATATCTCTTTCATTTTAACTTTTCATGTAGTAATATGCTAATATCTTATGCTATACTCACTCTCAAATAGAATACATATTACATTACAGGATGGTTTTCTGTTTGCTTTTGTAGATATAATTTTTCACTCTATAAATGAGTTTAAATTTTACTAAGTACATCTTTAATCTTTAATATAGTAGACCAGAAAATACATAATTGAGTATTTTTTGTACAGCATGATTTTTTTGTTATTAGTTATCTCTTCTTATTTTCTACCTGATATATCCTTCAAGGATTCTAGCAAAAGAAAAAAAGAATGCATTCAATGAACTCCAGTGTGAGTATGATTTATTTGTAGATTATTTTAAGAACCTTCAGATGATAATCTAAAATATGTTCTTCTGAACAGACACAACATTATTGTTTTTTGTTTTACTAGAGTTAGTAAAGTTTGCCTCCAGCCTGGGCAACATAGCGGGACCCCAGTTCTACAATTAAAACACACAACAATAACAACAACAAACAAGCTGGGCGTAGTGGTGCCTGCCTGTAGTTCTAGCTACTAAGAGGATGAGGTGCGAAGTTCTCTTGAGCCCAGGAGTTTGAGGTTGCAATAAGCTATAACTCTGCCACTGTCACTGCACTCCAGCCTGGACAACAGAGCAATGCCCTGTTTCTAAAATAATACTAATAATAAATTAAAATATTTGCTTTATCAGCACAACAATCAAAAATGAAAACAAACACAGAAACACCAAACACATTCATACACAGACACAAGCTCAGAGAGAGGGAGAGGGAGGAGGAAAGTCAGTGGGTGTAGAACACATTGCAAAAAGAGAAGAGTGCTTCCTGTGTTCTTCCTGTAAATCTGTTGAATAGTTATGGCTTAGTTCTTGCCTGGTCTTTATGCAAATAATTACGTGGCATAATTTTTCTTACCTTGATAGGTGAATATTTCTTCTAACCCTCAATAAATATATTTTTCCATAATGGGAAATTACTGGGTTTCTAAGAATAAAACAGATTTTATGCCATTGAAACCCAAATGTTGTATCAGGAGATACCTTTTGAAGACCAAAATGGACTTACTGCCAGAGTAGGAGCGATAATGAAAGACCCTCATTTCACTGGTTAAAGCAAGCGGGAAGATCAAATGCTTCATCTGTGCAACTATCCCCTTTGATACCAATTCTTTTTTCTTAACTTATTCACAGGCATATTTGCAATATATAAATGCACTGGGGACATCAAGATGAAGCAGGACTGGTCCTTGTTCTCAAGGACCTGACACTTGGAGATGTTTCTCATTATGCCCAGCTAATGTCTTCTGGGCTTCTTAATTTCTGCCATGATTGCTATATTCAACACCAGATACTGTATTTGTTCTGAGGGACTTCTCAGACACCCCATCCTCTACCATCACCCGTGGGCCTGGTTATCTTTCTAAGCTCCAGCATAGATTTCTTCTCAGATGATTTGGCATTAGCACCTTCATCACTCATTAAGTCTAACATCTGAATCCAGGCGTGATAAGGATATCTTACTACCTCCTGTGCTGGCCAGATCAAAAAATAATATATTCACTTTTTATTTAGTTTTTAAAATCAGTTTTGGATAACTATTTCTGATGGTGGAATAGAACAAAATTCTCACAGTCATTGGGTATTTGAAGAGTAAATGCAGACTTTGTTAATTCAGCCTTTAAGCTAATTTAAGACAAAAAGTTTATCTTCACAATTCTACTTGAGTTTTTTTGTAACTGATAGCTTTCTCTCATTTTATACTTTGCAGAAAAAGGGTTCCATCAGCTTTCAAAATAATTTTCAGAGGGTTTCAGAGAGGCTAGAGGAAGTACACTTGCAATGAAGCTCATCACTTCCCAACTGATGGGGTGAGAATGAGGCATTAACTGTGAGCTGAACGCCGCAGTCTCAAGTGGCCAATGTGAACATCTTCCTCATAATAGTTGCCAGTTTTAGTGACCACATAAACTGTATCCCTGTAGCCTTCAAAATATGCCCACTACATTTTCTGACATCCCTTTTTCACACCAAACTAAAACCACAGATCATCTCTATTCCACAACCCAAAACCTTATCTTCATTGCAGTAAATGATATGGAAGAATTTGAAGGTTATCATCTTACACTTCTGGTTTGAATGGAGAATGAAAACACTAAAAATAAGTACTGGACATAGTTCAGAATAATTGACTCATGAATTTCAATTTGTTTTCAAGTTTCTATTTAGACTACAATAAAATGTATTATTCTAGGCAGATTTCTCAATTAGGTAAAAGTATACATTATTAATAACAAATCACATGATATGAATTCAGTTTTACTCACTTGAAATATTTAATGGAGTGGCCTTAAATCTGTGTTTTTTTAAATATAAAAAGTTAGAGGACGGAATATTTTTAAAAAATTATTTAAAATTTTAATGGGCATATAGGTTAGGGAAAGCATAGCATAGCCCCTAAAAATAGAAATAAGTTATAATTTCAGTTCTTTCATAGAAATTAGATAATTCAAACAGAATTATACTCATGAGTGGGAATAATACATATACATTTGTCTTATACATGGTGAAACTAAAAGGAATAAGGTTTGAGGCAGTAGATAGGTCATTGGAGAATGTCACTTATTTTTATCCTAAAACTTAGGTTTCAAGTTTCATCACTAGAATTTAATGTTTTTTTTCCCTAAGGGGAATAAGAATTTTAATTAAGATTTCAATTAAATGAATTTCAAGGCATTTTATTTCTGTTTCATTTGACCAGATACTATGTTGATCTTGAAATTTTTGCCCAGTAATTTTCACACCAAAAGTTAAAAAGCTTATTAGTTTTGCCCAAGTATTAGACAAGCAGTACTGATTTTAGCACCTTTCTGAAATATGTGAAAAAGAGCCATAAATGTCCTCAAGTATCAGATCTTAACTTTCTAACACCTCTGACCTTACCATTGTAGGATAATGGGTGTGGAATATGTTATTACTTTAACAGGTTATGTCTCGATGTTATGTGTTTTGGAAAATTGTTTAATGAATGCTCAGGGTAAGAACTAAGTATCTGTAGTGCTATCCAGTGACTCCTAGTCAAAAGTTGCTTGAAAAAATAAAAATAAATCATTATTATCATCATCTTAGCAGAGAAGGATAACTACTATGGAAAAATAAATACACCATTTTAAGGGCAAACATAATACAATTTGATTTATCATTTGATAATAGTCTATTTCTGGTTAGGCAGATCTTCACATGTAGAATCTTTTTTCTCCTGCAGTTACTATCTGTCAGATGGTACCTTACGTACCTTCCATCTTTTGGGGGTTTGTCAAGTTCTGGAACTTTTGTTTCCAGGACCTGACAAGAAAAGAAAGAATGAAGATTGCATATTTGTTTTGTTTGGTTGTTTGTGTTTTTGAATCAGGTCTAGAGGGTGTGTATTACTTCTACATTTATTACATTGGAACTCAGTTCTATGGCTCCAGCTAACCACAAAGGAAACTGTGAGACACAATCTAACTGGGTTCCCTTAGAACATGGTAAAACAATTAAAATCCAGCCAATCCTTGCCACTATAGATTAATCTTGTCACCGAACATCCATGTCACTTCTCCTCTATATATTGGACATATTCACTTCATTCTTAAGTGAACTAACCCAAAATTCCATCCAACAATCCCATTCAATAACTAGTTTATGTTGTCCACGTAATGAGCCGTTCTTCCTATGTAATCTAGATGTTGCTTGTGGTATAAACTGAAAAGTCTTGTCATTTAGAATTAAGTGCACATCTCATGCTCAATATATAATGATAAAGCATGAACATAATTCAATACAATTTGCTTATCAAGAGCAGAATGGAAGACCCAGAGCGGTCCCTGCTTCAAAGCAGTTATTAACATCTTCTCAGCATCTCTTATAAAAACTTCTTAATCTGAAATTAGGAAAAGGCTTTGTACTCCCTGGTTTTGTTCTCTGATAAAACTCCCTTTAACAATGTTTTTCATGGTTTCTTCCTCTGCCTTTTAGAAAGTGTGTCTTTGCCTATTATTCTCCATGGCCCTATCTAGAGTGGATGATGGGGAGTATGTCCTCTTTGGGGAAACATAGCTATGGCAGCTCTTTTGTGTCAGAGAATACCTTTGGGTTAGTTCAGCAGAGAGTTTTAAGACTCAGCAAACAGCCATACACTACTTTTAGACAAGGCTTGCAGTTTCTTTGGCAATACAATTTCCTCAAAAACTTAGGAAAATTTTTATCTATTTGCTTCCAGACACTTCCATGTGCCAGTAAACACAATTTTTTACCTAAAATTATTTCTCAAGCTTGACTATCTCCTTTATTATCTCTACTCACCTTCTTTCTGATTAATGACAGCCACCTTGAGGCTACATAGAACAAGGGTCTTGAGTAATATTCTTAATTAGAATTTTCCTGCTAAATTGAGTCACTTGGCTTAATTTAAAAGTTTTCTTGGACTTTTGCTGCTCAAGGCTTTTATCCCCTTTTGTTAAAAAATTCTGTCTTTCTTTTTTGGGTCTTTTCTCTAATTTTTTATGGCCCAGAGAAGTTAGCTGTTTAAAACTTCTAATGCCATTGATCGGTGAACTTTCTCTTTTCCCACCTGTCTCTCCTTAAAATCAGTCACTTTTTTTCATGGGCATCTCGCTTTTTTGTAATGACTTCCAAAAAGCAACTTTTAATAGCCAGTGGATACCACTCTGACTCTTTCAAGGCACTATCTTAAAATTACAGGCTTAGTAAGTATGCTTTCTTCATTTTAAGTAATCACAGGTGAATTTTTACTAAACATTTTGCTAGCCAGTCTTCCAGCCTGCTTTTTCTAGTTCTTTTGCCTCCTGCCGCCCAGCCACTAAACCCATAGTGCGTAATCAATTTCATTTTTGTTTTTATTACAAGTAACACCATCCCTCTAGGTAGAAACTTCTCCATTTGTAGTGGCAAGCCTCTGTTGTAACAAACAACTCCAAAATCTTAGTAGTTTAAACGAACTAATATTCCTTGGTTATTCATACAAGAGTCTTATGTATTTGTTATTTATTGGGTGACCCTCATGAAAAGTTTGCCTCCAAGTCAGTGATTGAGGGACCCAGCTGCCTTCAAATATTGTCACTGCCACACTCTGAGGTGTTAGTATCGATTGCCTCCAGCTTGGCAAATAAGGAAAGAAAGAAAGTGGGAAATCCTGCTGCTCTTTTTAATGATCCAGGTCTATAGGTGATGTTCATGACTTCTACCTATATCTCACTTGGTTGTAAGAGAAAAGAAGTGGTCAAATGTAACTCCAAAATTCTTGGCCTGAACAATTGGGGAAACTGTGGTTACCCTTTAATAAAATGAAAACTGTTAGCTGAGATGGAGTGGGTTTGGAGAGTAAGGATTCAAGTGTTCAATTTGCACGTTACTTGTGAGGTATTTAAAAGGAATTTAAATGGAGATGTTAATTAGATAGTTGTGTGTGCAAGTTTGGATTTGAGGGGTGATTTCAGTGTTGGTGATATACATTTAGGAGACATCAGGAGGTAGAAGGCATGTAAAGCTAGAGGACCGGGTGAATTCACTCTGGCGTTGTTTGCAGGTAGAGAGAAAAATGAAGGCCAAAAACAGAACTTTTGCATCCTCTAACATTTAGAAAGATGTTCGGAGAATCCAGCAAGGAAATCTATGAAGTTGTTAGTGAATTAGAAAAAAAAAAAAAAAAAAAAACTGGAAGATTAGCAAGTCCTGAATTTTAAGTGAAGAAAATGTTTCAAGAAAGAAGTCAATGTCAGATAAGAGGGCCAATAAGAGACTATTGAATTTGGTTAAATGAAAGTCCCTAGTAACCTTAACAGGAGTGCATTTTGAACAATGAAGACAAAACCTGGATCTAATTTGGTTTTAGAAAAAATGCAACAGAGAAAGGGTCATTTGCTGGAAGAGGAGAAGATGAGCTATCTTAAGGAGTGAAGTATGATAGCATATTTCTAAATGATGCAGTAGAGAGAGAGAAACTGAAAAGACAATAGAAAGGTAATAAGGGAAAAATGGAATGGAATTTTTGTACATACAAGGAGGGTTTGCTTTAGAAAAAGAGTGCATCTTTTTTTTTTCAGGGAAAAAGATGAGTTTGTGGATTTCTGGTGAGTAAAGATTTTTTTTCTGAAATTTTTTTTAACAAAAAGAAAGAAGTAGGGTAACCCATTTATAGTGAGGAGTGGGAATTTGAGATGAGAAGGAAAGGAAAAAGTACTCTTCTTAGAAAAGGTTACACTGTTCACAGTAGTGACTCAGGGATTTGCAGCCTTCAGCAGACGCGTGAAGGTCAATGGGGCATCAGGAAAGGTGCAGGCCTGGGTGGTAGATGAATCTCAGCTGGATGCTCCCCACAAGGTGGGAGGGTGCTTAGCCTGCAGTGCTGGTTTAAGCAAAAGCTTAGTTTTTTCTCAAGCTTGGACAGCTTCAGGGTACAAGCTGCTGCAGCTCAGTCTTGAACTTTACAGATACAATTTAAGCAAAGGCCGAACAATAGAGAAAGGAGTCTTTATACCAGCCTTTTAAAAATGAAGCTACTTTTTAACTTCAAGGCAGCTGATCCCCACATGCCCTGTGAAGCAGTGCTTCCTAAACCAGCTTTGGTATAAAAGTGGTTTATAAAATTTTTATGTTTTTAACATCAAATTAATCTTGGACAAATACTTCTATAAAATAAATCAAATTACTAATTTAAAAGTTGAATAAAATGTATACAAAATACAAGTCTCAATGTTTTTGTCATTGGATGTAATAGACATAGCCAAATATACTCAGTAAATCTAATCAGAACAAATATAAAACAATGAAAAATAATTATAAATTTAAACACACGATTCATTGAAAATATTTTATACATGAATAATATAGAGATAACTCCTATAATCAAAACTATGTTATTCCTCAATTGTTAATTAGTAAAATTATACGTGAAATAGGCATTATTCATATTAAGCACCTAAAGATACTATTGGAACAAATCTATGTATATTAATATTTAAAAGCTTTACAGTGACAAACATTTTTCTTTGGCTTGTTAACTTACATAACGTAGGATAGATGGATACTATTTACAGGAGATAATGATATATAAACTTGTTTTATGTTGTTTTTCTTTCTCTTTTCTTTTCCTTGCTTTCAACATTCAGTGCAGCCACAAGCCTCCCGTAAGTATGTTAGAAGAAATGGAAGAAGAGATTTTGAAGCAATTTCAGGCTGAGAACAGTGGCTTATGCCTGTAATCCCTATGCTTTTGGAGGCTGAGGTGGGAGGATTGCTTGAGCCTAGGAGTTGGAGACTAGCTTGATTAATACAGTGAGACCTCATCTCAAAATTAAAAAAAAAAAAAAAAATTGGCTGGGCATTTAGTCCCAACTTGTAGTCCCAGCTCCTCGATAAGCTGAGGTGGGAAGATGACCTCAGCCCAAGAGTTTGAGACTACAGTGGGCCATGATTGCATCACTGCACTCCAGCCTGGTGGAAGAGTGAGTCCCTGTCTCAATTTAAAAAAAAAAAAAAAAAAAAAAAAAGCAGTTTCAGTAAGCTTGGGATATTCATTTTAACTTTTAATCAAAAAGAAGCAAATGATACTGAATTTTAAAATTTATCTCTAATCTTTTCCTAGTAGCCAGCTCTATCAATTTATCCTGAAAAAATATAGTTGTATTTAAATTACATTCTGGTGGAAGAATGAATACTGGATCAATTAATTTCTTATTCATGTATCTTCATTTGATAGAAAATAAAATTTAAAATATGCTATCAAATTTTCAAGGTGTTAGGTGATAGATTTACACAGATTTGCAATATCAAAATTATCACCTACTTCATGGATAATTGTTGTTTATGGAATATGGCAATAATAATCAGTAGAAACTCTGTTCTTTCAAGCCTCTAACATGCGTTTACCCTTTGTAATAGATGCTTTTGGTACCACATCCAGACCTCCTCCCTCAGATTCCCTCGCTGCTGTGTTTGCTTCAACAGCTCAGTTTTATCCTGTGTGCCAATTCACTCCAGAGCACCTCATCAGGTGAAGCTAAGTCTAGACTTCAGCTAAATGCCTGACTTTGCCTAGCTTCCTCCCCAAATATATTCTGCTTTTCTAATTCCCTTATAGCTTTCACTAGAGAGCATACCCTCAATAAATCACTAGAGAAAAAAAAAAAAACAAAAAAAAACAAAAAAAAAACTACATCCCAGGCTCTGCTTTTAGGGAACTTCACCTAAGAACTGGTGACAAGAGCTGTCATTATTCTATATGTTTAAACTTTACAAGAAGTCAGCAATGTTCAATAGCTTAGAAAGAAGATATGCAAAATTAGATTTTTCTCCCAGAAATAGTTATTGCACATTGGCAAAATTAAAATTCTGCTAGGAAATTTCTCCTAGTTGAATATAAGTTTATAAGTATGATAGTCTGAAAATATCCTGGAGAGGATTGATCTGATATTTTATTCTCCCAAGCCTCTTTTTCCCAGAGACTGCCGAGTCTCTGCTGCGGTCTTTGGCAATGCTAAGTATGAGATTATAGGAAGAGAATTTTGCCTGAGGAACTGCTTTTGGGAAAAGGGTTGGCTTGTTTTTAAGTTTGGTAAGTGTGAGACTGATTCTAACTTAATTTTGCATATGTTATCATTTTAGGTGTTCTTTTAAAGTTTTGTTGACAAATATAATCGTATATATTTATGCAGTAAAATATGATGCTTGGATACATGCAAAGCTGACTGATTAAAATATCCATCACTTTACATACTCGTCATTTCTTTGTGGTGAGAACATTTAAAATTCACTTCTTTAGCAATTTTGAAATATACAATTATTGTTAACCATAATCATCTTGCACAATAGATCACTAGTACTTTTTCCTCTTGTCTAACTGAAATTTGTACCCCTTGATCAACATTTCCCCGTTTCCTGCTCACCCTCCCCTTTCACCCCTCAGCCTTTGGTAATTTTTAAATTCCACAAATAAGTGACATCATGTGATATTTCTCTTTCTGTGCCTGGCTCATTTCACTTAACATAATGTCCTCTAGATTCACCTATGTTATCTCAAATAACAGAATGTATTTCTTTTAAAAGCCTGAATAATACTCCTTTGTGTACACATACCATGTTTTTAATGTTCATTCACCTGTTGATAGACAGGTTGCTTCCAAATCTTGGCTATTACGAATAATGCTGCAATGAACATGAGAGTGCAGAAATCTCTTCAATATACTGATTTCAATTCCCTTGGATATACACCCAGAGGTAGGATTGCTAAATCATATGGTAATTCTATTTCTAGCTTCTTGAGGAGCCTCCATACAGGTTTCCATGACAGCTGTACTAATTTTCAATTTCACCAACAGCGCACAAGTGTTCCCTTTTCTCCACATCTTTGCCTGCACTTATCATTCATCTCTTCAATAATAACCATTCTAACAGGAGTGAGGTGATATCTCATTGTGGTTTTAATTTGCATTTCCCTGATTATTAGGGATTATTAGGAATGTTGAGCATTTTTTTTCATATATCCATTGGCCTTTCAAATGTCTTCTGCTGAGGAATTTTCATTCAAGTCTTTTGCCCATTTTTGAAATATGCTTGTTTCCTTTTTATTGAGTTGTTTGAGTTTCTTATATATTCTGGATTTGTCCCCTTTACTAGGGAGGGCATCAGAAACTTGACATGAAATTATTTCAATTTGTGAAGCCATAAAATTTTATAATAAATTTCATTCCAGTGAGAGACAAGCCTAACGAGTCCATAGAAGCATTAACAACCTTCTGGCTGAGACTGAACAAAGTATGAAGTTGAAGAGGATGCTTTCTTGCCTCAATTTCATTGGATTTTAACTAACCGGAAGAAATGATTTTCCTAATCATTTTAAACTCAAACTTATAAAGGTATTTGATTTATAGATACTTTTTTCTCTACCTCCACAACAGAGTGAAGTCCATGGAGAAACTAGGAGTGTTAGACATAACGCAAGTTGATGTTGGTGGTAGGCTTATATGTAAATTTTGGCTATCTTTATCATGGTGATATTTTATTTTTGAAGTATTTTAATTTGTCATTTGATTTCATTACAGAATTTCTGCTAGACTATCTTGGGCTGCATAGAATATAAGAATATGAGATAAATAATAAAACAGTAAATTGGAAATTTGTCTTTTTAAAAATAAAACAAATTCTGTTTCGACCTAGTTCAGAGACTTCTGTGGTTAAATATCATCTGTTCATCAACAGTCTTAGAAGGATCCTCAAAGAAAATGTGCTTGGCATTGGAGGACCTGATCATAATATGGGTGCCAGACTTTCCAACCAGATGGCTTAATCTCCATCCACAGGTGCTGGGACTATAGATTATAGGTCTAGATGGATAGATGTATTGGGTAAAGAGAACCAAAACTTGTTTGCCAGAATCTGCAAACATACGAACTTTTTATTTTGCTTTACAAAGTTTTATGGTGATATTCTTATATAGCATTAGATAATTGTAACACTCCCATGTCAGGAGCCTGCCTGGTGATACATCAGACATCAAATTTCAAGGATACACAACAGCAATTTAGGCTACGTTAGAAAAAATCTTTTTAAGTCATTGTGAAATACAAACAACGATAAACAAAATATTATTTAAAGCTCTAGAGATAAGAGGCAGATATTCAAGGGAACAAAAATCAGAAGGACAACTTAAACGACAGTGTGAAATAAAATTACTTTCAATTTTTACACATTGATTCAGAATGTTTATCTCTGAGAGACTTTTTGAAAACTTATTATAGCAGAAAAACATTCCATTAAGAAGAAAAATACTTTTGGCATGAAACTATAGTATATTGAGAGCAAGTAAACTATATAATAAAATGTACTTCTTACTAACCAAATAATCCAGTTGATATACATTTATAATATAAAATATGAATCTAACACTGGATAAGAGCAACATTCTGGTAGTATATTTGAGAGAGAAGTAAAAGAGAATTAAAAACATGTTAAACTAGACTGTGCAAAGATACAGGTATTGATTGATAAGAACTTAACATAATCTAGGAGACTATATAAGGACAACTATTTATTACTATAAAAATAATTCACATTAAATACAAATTAGAATATCTCACAGATTTTATGATATTGCTATAGAGTTTGGGAGACCAAAAAATCACGTTAGCAGGGAAATTCTTTTAAAACGTGGATCACAATCACCTGAAAGGCTTAGTAAAACACATATGACCAAACACCAACCCCAGAGCTTCTAATTTATTAAGTTTGGAGTGGGGTTTACGTATTGTATTCTTAACCATTTTCACAATAATGCTGATGCACAGGTCCAGGATTTACATTTTTAGAAGTTCTACTCTACATTATTGATCATCAGGGAAAAACAAAACCATAATGAAATACTATTCTCACTGACTAGAATGGCTAAAATTAAAAAGGCCGATAGCAGAGAATTTTGGTGGCAATAAAGAGCAACTTGGACACTTGGTAAACCCCTTTGGAAAGCTATTTGATAACTTCTTGTATAGTTAAACATTCACCCTTTATATAGTTAAACATATTATATAGTTAAACATTTAATGAGTTAATAAACACTCACCTAGGAGTCACCTATGCTCAACAATTTCAATCCTTTTCACTTTCCCCAAGAGAATGGAAACATATGACCCCAGAGTGACTTGTTGAAGACTGTTTATACACGCTTTATAAATAATACCCCCAAACTAGAAACTATTCAAATATTTATCTCTCACGCCAACCCCTATTAACTTCAATAGGGGTAGCACCCTGTTTGAAGGCCAAGGAAGAGACCTGGAGCCAGCAAACAAAACATATAGTCTATTGAAAGGACTTACAGGTAAGGTGGTCCAGTGGTGGCAGTCCGGGCAGGAGAATCACTACCGTTTATAAAAAGCATCTAGTTCATGCAGCATTCTCACTTAGCAGCCTCCCTCTAGCAACCTCTACCTGAAAAACTTTAACAGATGTTTCTCATAGATAAGGAATTAGTCTCTGGGTTGGCCACTCCCAGATTCCTTAGCTCAGAACTCCAAACGTGCATTCCTTTTAGAAGATAGAGTCATTCCCAGGGTATGCTTAAGTTATTTATTTCAGGTGCATCTGCCCTACAGGGTCATTCTCAGGATATGCCTACGTTGCTGCTGTCAGGTGTGTCTGCCATGCACCATCAACAAGAGAATGAGTAAATTAATCATAGTATATCATATAATGGAACATTACTTATAGAAAAAATGAACTGATACACACAGCAATAAGGGTGGTTCTTAAAAATATGACAGCAAGTGAAAGAAGCCAGATGTCATAGAGTATACGTTTCATGGTTCCTGTTATGTGGTACTCAAGAACAAGTAATATTAATCTATTATTATAAAAATAAAATAGTTTCCCATGGAGCATCTTGACTGAATGGAAGGTGGTACAGAATGATGAAACCTGAGATTTTGGAAATGTGCTATATATTGGTTTAGTTGGTAGTAACCGCTATATATATTTATCAAATCTCTTTGAACTGTGCAATTAAGATTTGTGCTTTCACTATATATACATTTTATTTTATAAATAAACATCAAATTTATTTATATACCAATAGAGGATGAGAAGAGCTGAAGTACTAGAAAAAAGCCTGATGATATCCTAAGGAGCTAACAAGCTACGTCACTGGTCAACAGTTCCTCATTAAAAGACTCTACATTTGATAATGTGCGTACTACAACAGTTGTGCCTAGTTGAGAAAACTTGAAACAGGTGTGGCAACCGGGAATGGGGGGGAAAAAAAGGGTATAATTTCAGGGACTCCACAAATTGGATGGCTAAGAAAGACCCTAAAGTTCTCAGTAAGGCTTTTGGCTTTTTTTTTTTTTTTTTTTTTTTTCCTGATTCAGGTTTGCTTCTTACGTATCTTCTCTGAGATAAGTACTTCTTAACCGTTGAGGCAATTTAAAATCAGCCAAGGAGCTTAAAAAACACGCAAGCAAGCCAATAAGAAAACAAACAAAATCTCACGATCCAAGACTGTTCTAAGTTAATCAAAATCTATGGGGCAAAGTATGTGAATTTGTATCTTTTAAATGACCACCCTCTCTAGCCAAATATACTAAACTGAAGAAAAGTTTAGCATCATGGCTTTGTATGTTGATCTGGTATGAGATCTCTCTTTCCACTGCATACAGATGTGTTCTCTCTTTATGACATCTGATATTTTGCCTATTTGGAGATAATTATCTGCTTAAGTTCTTATAGCTTCTGCAGTCCTGAGCGATGCTGGCCTATTTTCCCACAGCTAATTATTGAGTGTTTTTATTTGCCAGTTTTACCCTGTGTAAGTCCACTTCAACCTAAATCATCAGGGCTGTATTACTGATGTTTTCTTGTCTGACAACTGCTGAATCTATAGTAAACAAGCTTGAAGTAAAGCTGACTGGAAAATCATTACCACATATTTTATCTGGACCTTTTTCTGATTATATTCACCCTTTGATTTTTTAACACCAAAATTAATGTGGAAACAAGGTGCCACGGTCCTTTTAATGAAACTATGTTTGAGATATTAAAGAGAGAAATAGTTTTCTGTTTCTAACTCATAGCATGACTCCAAATCAGCTTGAAAATCATATGCCAATGCTCATTAGGCAAAAACCATATTTGAAAGAGTCGGGTGAGTAGGAATGTGGGTTGAAGTGCCAAATCTATTCTTTTTTAATATCGCTTAGGATATTTAAATGGTAACTGCTTTTAGGAGGGATATTTCATTTATAGCAGCATTGGTTCTAAGAGTTTGCCAAATCTTCCTCTTACCTGTTAGTTTTTTAAATAGGTACTTACCATTCTAGCATTCCATTACATACATAATTTTGGATATGTCCGACAAATTAATGAGAATAGCTTTCTTTGGCTGTGTTGTAACTCAGGAAGACAAATTCCGGATCACAGTGGGAAGAAAGTCACCTACATTTCCTGGAAGTGGAAAGAAGCTGACTGTTCTAAGGGAGGGGGTTTTGTTAAATACAACATATAACTGTGCCAAAGTTCAGACGGATTTCCTTTCATTCATGGCAATGCAGGCATAGACATCTTAAAGTAATTATGTGAATTGACAAGTACTCACTCTTAATTCAATGTAAACAGTTGATAAGATTGAGTTAATACTGGGATACAATCTGCTTGGATGATTCCCCACCTGCTTAGGAATCAAAAGGCCACAAGGAGTGAAATGAAACAAGAAGTTTGTTTGGCATCTCCATGTGTCCTTTTCTTCATTGTCATTGCCACCTAACACAAATCTGATTTATTCGGGTTTTAAATCTGCATTCCCAGCACTATTTATATTGGAAAAATGTAATTTGCATGTCACCATCTGCAAAAAAAGATTATTAAACAATAAAGGATTAAGAGATAAACAGCAAAGCCTTGTAGCAATACATTGAGTCCAAAATGTAAATGCTGAGACTCTAAAAGATTTGTTCAAGAGCTTCTGAATTGTTTTAGGGTGCTGACTCTGTTCTTGAAATAGAAAGAAGTATAAAAGTAGGCAAAATGCTTTGTTCTTAGATAACTAGCTCTAAGAGTTTAGCTTATATTTTATTAATATAATTATGTTTTAATTTTAAATTTATTCTATGGCAATTTGGTTTCCTGTCTCACTTTAATAGTGTAATTATTACTAAATTCAATATGTTTCATGGGAAAATTTGCATCCTCTATAATGCTTGGAAAGAAACTTTTATCTTCATTTAACATTTATCTTCAAAAATAATTTCTCTCTGGCTCATACTTATTGTTAGAATAATAATTATCAAGGTTGCCAATTGTGATTCTTTTAATTTTTTTCACAGTTAACAATTTGCCTGCCTAATTATCAGTTTTTACTTTCAAGAAAGCTATTTATACAATTAAAAGAAATATTTTTGTGTTTCCGACATGTATTAGAATTTTACAGACAGTCTTAAATCATTGGTAGCACCTCCAAGACATCTACCTCAGGTAGACTTTCCTGAGGTCATATTTCTAGGCAAAGCAGAGTGAGGCACTTTTGAGGTACAAAAAAATTAATTTATCACCACAGTCTGTTAGTAGAATGCTATCGGCTCTAAGCATGATCCAATTTCAGATTTTGTGAGTAAGCTTGGTAAAAGTCATTCTTTGTAATAGAAATTGATTAAAAATCAACACAAAATGAGTAAGATAAAAACACTACCACCACCACCACCAACAAAAAGCACCCTGATAAATGATATGCTTATGTAGAAAAAGTATCTTCCATTTCTCAAAAATAAGTAAAAATGTAGCTGTTGGGAGTTAACTAGTAACTACAAAATGTCAAAACTATATTGATGTAAGATCAGAGTTAGGCTAGAATATACACACAAGGAAAATGAAAGAATAAGAAGCTACCCATGTATGTTATTTATCTACCCTGGGGCATGCCTGCTTTTGCTAATCACACTTTACAATGTAGAATTTTTTCTGGAATATGGAAGAAAAGTTAATCAAGCCAATATTCCTTCATATTTGCATTATACAACATCATGAACTCCATTCATTCTGATTTTACAGTTGCCAGAACACTTTCTGATTTGTAATATCATCTATACTAAACAAGAGGGTATGCCCAGTATTAATGACAGATATATCTTTTTTCTTTCTTTTTTTTTCTATTAACAACATCTCATATTTTATGGTTTTGCTTATAAATATTTATATTTTGACTTTGGTTAATGTAAATGATCATCACCTAAGAATATAACTGAGATATTCTCTGTTGTTATTTCAGAGAATCACAAGTGGAATAAAAGACAGGCTGTTTTCAGTCCCTGATGAATGTAAGTGTCTCAAATGCCAACTTGCAATTCTCCACCCCCAAATGTTTGTATGGGCATTAATAGCGACATAAATTGTTTTTGCCAAATGATACTGTTAGTATGATAATTAGTATATAAACAAATGTACTAATAGGGGGCAAGTTGTTCCACCAACAGAGAGGAGAAAACATGAAGGTCATATATAATTTTCACCATAAAATATATTAATCAAAATATACAGACTAAGACCCATTCTGATGGGGTCTGTTTGCAGGAGATGATCAGAGAAGAAAGTGATCAATATGGATTTATTCTAGTAAGACCATACTTTTTACTAGAAGAGGAATTGAAAAATATTCTAAGTGGATTATTTTATGTTTCCTTTAAAACATGAAATAAATTTTTCAAGTAAAAAAAAAGGGTCTAATAGGTTAAAATAATACAAATGTCAGCTCCCCTGGAGAAGAGAAAGATAAGCTGCAAAGGTGATCCTTTACGTGGCTATCCTTCATGGCCCGCCTTACAAATGTTGCTTTTTATATCATCTGTCTTAGGAAGACAACCAAAAATTACTAGTGTAGGCATTTTGTTTTGAGCTCTAAACTAATTTATTTTTAAAAGGTATTTGAAGTACATTCTTAATAATAACACATTCTTAGCCTTTATGATATATTTTATTAAACAATATAAATAAAGTCAAATGACTATGTAAATTTAGGTTTGTTTTCCATAGCGATAATTTTGGACTAAAAATAATAGTCCATTCTTTTATATTTACATCATTGCAAAAAACAGCAGACTTAACAACACTTTTATGTTTGAGGTGTTTAATATTATTTTCAGAGGAATTGATGCATGTAACACTAATATCTGTCCAGATACTTTCATGCTCATGAGCACTGAATGATGGATCATTTATGGGTTATTGCTCTCAAGATGTTAATAGAAATTATGCCTAAGTGAAGGATTAAATACATGGAACTAGAAGACAGCAACAAAAAATAATCGTGTGCATAGTGGATAAATTGAGCTAGATTGCTAACTAGATTTTGAGGAGATAAGAAAAGAATATAATTATGTATATGTATTAAATTGTGCTTAAGAAATGTAGCATTGAGAGATGTGGTTGGCTGAGGATAGAATATCTGGTACATCAGTGTGAGCTGGCTGACATGAGAAGGACTTGCTGTTCGAATTGAAAACCTCAAAGCTGAAGGTGAGTTTATCAACTGCCCAGAAAGAAGGTATGTATCAATGTCATACCAGTTCCTTCAAAGTGAAACCATTACCTATTATAAAATCAACTTGGAAAGAGATTTAAAACAAGAATCTATGCCTATGTATGACTAAAAATATTACATTATCACATAAATTTTTTTGTGATAGCCAGGATGTTACCACATAATATAATTAAACATATAGGTCTTTCTTTAACTACATTTACTATTATGAGCCAAGTTAAGTATATGTTGGATATGGTAAATTCAAGTAGTATTTTAAAATATTAACCAACAAACCATTTCTTCAAACAAAATATTTCATGGAAATACAATACGTAAAACGAGAGAATGTGAAGGTGATCTGATTGGAGTGTTACAAAAACAAGGAGTACCAATAACTCTTCTGTCCCCACCACACAACCCCTGTCATTTTAGGGAAACTTCAGTTTTCTAGTTTCTAGTTTCTAAAACTACATTGCATGTAGTTTTAAAATTGTTGATTAAAAGTCAGTGACAATCTGCTATGTAAGTCTGATTTACAGGTGTCTGGTCAACCAATCACATTCTAGAAATTATTGAACTTGTCATCAATAGCGATGCAGATTTCTGACCAACAGAATTATAAAGTTCATATAATTTTAGGTCAAACTCAAGTTACATAATTGATGAAAGTCTTACAATCAAATATATACTTTTTCTTAGATTAGAAAAATGCTACATACATAGTTCAATGTACTTTATACTATTTCTGCAAAATTCTGGTTGAGGGCCACTTTTCAAGTTCTAATGTTCTCAACTTACGTTACTCTATAGCAACCTGATACTCAACAGCACTATTTTGGGAGGAAACAAATTATATTTTTTGAAGAATGAGGTTAAGAATAGATGGCGCAGGGCCTGGGTGCAGTGGCTCACGCCTGTAATCCCAACAGTTTGGGAGGCTGAAGCAGGTAGATCGCCTGAGGTCAGGAGTTTGAGACTAGCCTGGCCAACATAGTGAAACCCCATCTCTACCAAAAATACAAAAAATTAGCTGGGCGTGGTGGTGGGCGCCTGTAATCCCAGCTATGCGGGAGGCTGAGGCAGGAGAATCACTTGAAGCTGGGAGGTAGAGGTTGCAGTGAGCTGAGATTGCGCTATTGCATTCCAGCCTGGGCAACAAGAGTGAAACTCCATCTCAAACAAACAAACAAACAAACAAAAAATTACCAGGGCGTGGTGTGGGTGCCTGTAATCCCAGCTACTCTGGAGGCTGAGGCAGGAGAATTTCTCGAACCTGGGAGGTGCAGATTGCAGTGAGCCGAGATCGCACTCCAGCCCCGGTGACAGAGCGAGACTCTGTCTCAAAAAAAAAAAAAAAAAAAAAAAAAAAATGATAGCAAGGATGTCCTCTTAGTTTTAGAATTAAGGGTTCCAATGTGATCAAAGGAAGTAATTATTCAAGGTGGAAGCTTAAAATAATATAGATAATAATAAAGAATTAATAATATACTTGATATATAACATTATACAGGCTTGTAAATCCGTATTTATTTACATACAACAGTGAATATCTGGACATTGTAGATAATTATTTAATTAAATGTAATTTATTTATTTATCTCCAATGTGTGCTATGCAGTATGTACATGAGTAAATGGAAAAATTGTTAGGCTCAATATTTTCTATGTTTATATAACCTAAATTACTAAGTAATTTTGGTTTTTAGGATGTCTAAGATATATAACCTAAATTACTAAGTAATTTTGGTTTTTAGGATGTCTAAGAGGCAATTCAAACTGTCTTTAAATATTTCAAAGACCTTCCCGATCCACAATGTGACTAAAAAAAAAAAGAAATTTTATTTATTACCTATAGAAAGAGGGTACATCGGGGGCGGGCATGGTGGCACACGCCTGTAATCCCAGCATTTTGAGAGGCCGATGTGGGTGTATAACCTGAGTTCAGCAGTTCGACACCAGCCTGGGCAACACGGTGAAACCCTGTCTCTACTGAAAACACAAAAAATTAGCCGTGCGTGGTGGCGGGTGCCTGTAGTGCCAGCTGCTCCGGAGGCTGAGGCAGGGGAATCCCTTGAACCAGGGAGGCGGAGCTTGTAATGAGCCCATCGCGCCACTGCACTCCAGCCTGGGGACAGAGTGAGACACTAGCTCAAAAAAAAAAACAAAAACAAAACAAAACAAAAAAAAAACCGCAACAACAAAAAAACAAACCTAAAACACAACAACAACAACCACAACAAAAAAACAAAAACAAAACAAAGAGGGTACATGGTACATCCTTTACATTTACTTACTAAGCTGTTTGTTTTGTTTTGTTTTCTTGGTGCATAAACTATCTCTCCATGAAAACCTTGAGGTTTTTGGAGTAGAACACCATAATATTTAAGCCACCAGTGTGTTGTTTCCTATCTTGAAGCAGTAACTTACAAAATGGTGAACAAAATATTAATTTACTAAATGATATCCAATGACCCAAAAGAATAAATATGGCTACCCAAGGATCCTAATTCCCAGGGTCTAGTTTATGCATTAATGGACTTCAACTTTTTGTACAGCTTCAGACTGGTTATCATTGCATATCCAAATTCATTATCTCCATAAAAAACAAGAACAACAACAACAAAAAACCTAGAAAGCAAGAATATTGAAAAGAGAAGTTTTTGTGTGTTTGAATTTGAAAACTGCTTTACTGACATTTTCATGACTATGATTATGCAAGCTTGTATTAATCTCTTAATTTTACTGTTGAATAAGCTGAGCCACAAAGAGGCTGTTACTTTTCCAAGTTTAAATAGTAAGAGTGAATTGGTAGCAAATCTGGAATTAGTTCTATGGAGTCCTCAGTCCATTACTTTGCTCACTGAATCACTTTGCATTTCTGCGTTTTGTGAGGATTGTTTTACATTAATTAAGGAGCCTGACAATAAACACTCATTTACTCATTTTTGCTTTTTATAATGAAAAATGGTGTTGAATTGAATGCAAAAAAAAAAATCTTTACTTTGGCATTCACATTAGCTCAAAACAGCTGAACTGGATGTTTGTCAAACTTGGCAGGACTGAAGTCTGACAGAGAGTAAACTCATGCCAAGTTCCATTTGAAATTAAATGTTTTGCCAAAGTTATAAGCTACTGAAAATTGGGACTTCACGTTAATCTGCCATTTTAATATACTCTACCAATGTCATAAAATTCTTATTCTAATAGGTAATGTGGATGTTGTTTTAAAATTTATATGCCAAGTTCCTTAGTACTAGACCTCCCAAGGAGAAGGACTCCCCTAAGTTTAGTCATTGGAGGCTCATTAGGCATGCAATTTATATTGCATGCTTTTTTTATTACTCTCTTTGCTCATATGTAGCTTTATCTTCCCATGTATGTTTTGACACCATTCCTAAATTTAAATCTGCTTTTACTGGTGCTCTTGCTTTCATTTCATTCTTATGTGAAATGCTTTAGAAATATCTAGGTTTCACTCTTTTGAGTAGCTTATATGAACTAATTTATGACATATGCCTTGCTGCCCACTAAAAGCAAAGTTTAACACAAATCTTGTACCCTTGACTACTTTCTTCTCTTTTTCTTCTCTTTACTGGAAGTAGAAACTATTTTCACCTGAAACTTCTTTTAGAAATGAAAAGGCGAATTGAAATTATGTACTGCATTGGCCAAGAACTTTAAAACCTGGAGCCTGTATACTGCTTCTGGATTTTTCAGAAAAATTAAAAGTCTAACAGGTAAGGATATGTTGAAATAGTCTCACCCTAATGCCTTCACAATTAGGGTATCCTGGTGATGCTGTCAATTACTTAAGGACTTAATAGAAACTGGATGTGCTGCCCTTTTTCTGGCTCCCTCTAAACCTGTGTCCTAAAGCAACTACTTGGCAGAGATCATTGGTTAACTTGATTAACCCTTTCCCTTTGACCCTCACATTCTGATCCTGCTCATTCTACTTTCTAAACATTTCTTGATTCCCTTCCCTCTTTCCTATCTCTACTGCCATTTCCATTTTCTTAATCAGAATCTCACCTTAATGACACAATAGATGGAGTCTTCCTACCTCTGCCTACACTTCCCTCCAATAAAATCTTCTCTTGCTTCCAGAGTGATCTTCTAAACAAGAAAAGTCTGAGCTAGATCTCCCCCTTCATTAAAATCCATCCTTAGTCTCTTTCTGCCCTCAAAATACGATCTAAACACCTAACTATACACAGGACCTTCCACTGTCTGGTTTTTGTTTTCACTCTAGATTAATCCCCTGATGCTCTTGCATCAAGCTTTGCATTAGGTCCCCGTTGCTGTTGTAGGCCCCTGCACTGTGCTACAATGAAATTCCAAGCCAGAGTTACGTTGTAAACATCTTCTAAATAGTCTCCTTTCTTTTTATGAATAATTCATGTACATATTTCAAGACTAAACAAAGATATGCATCCTCAGGGATGACTCCTTATCTATTCTTCCAGACTTTGGCAAGTGTCTTTCACCCTGTGAATATTTGTATCACTGCATTCAACACACCGTAAGAGAGTGGCTTGTACCTGTGTGTTTCCTTCACTAGCTGGTATAGTCTTCAGGACAGGGAGTGGCTTATCCAGCTTTGTAACTTTAGACTCCACAGTGCTTCCTACATAGTAGGTATTCAGGATGAATTTCCTAAATTAATGAATGAATGAACACATCTTTTTCTTCTGTGTGCTTCCATATGCTCATTTAGCTCTCCTTACCAGTCTTATAAGGCAAAACTGCATATGTTTCTTCTGGATAATTAATGAAATAAATTCATTAGGAACAAATGAGCTGTATCATAGGTAATAATTATCTTAGAGCAAATTACTTGGTGGACCCTATTCCAAGAATTTTACATATGTTTTTTCACTTAATCATGGCACAGCCCCATAAAATAGGCCCCATTAATAACAACAGTTTACGAATGGGGAAAGCAAACTAGGACTTTAGAAGGTTAAGTCGCTTACCTGTGCAAAATCATATGTTTGCTAAGGAGCAGAATCCATATTTTATTCCAGTCTATTGAATTACAAAGGCTATGCTCCTAAGAGCTGTATTATACTGATTTTATCGTAAAATCTCCTACTGTTAGCTTCCTATAGCTAAGACTATGGGTGTCAACACAACTTAGCTGGAAAAAATACTAAAAATCTGTCAACAATAAACTTTTGCAATGATACAAATAACTTTTGTTTTACATATTTTATAATTATTTTTACAGGGCATAGGAGAAGGGATACTGTTTAAAACCACCTCACTCACCTGACTGATTTTTGTTCATTCCTTTTTTGTTTTTTTTTTCATCCATCTGTTTTGTAGCTATAGACCTTATATATAATCCTTTGTCCACTTCTTTCCTAATATTTCTTTAAAGGTTAAACTCTCAAAACTCTGAAAGAGAAAAGAAACTGTTGAAAACATTAGAATGGCATCAGTTGCAGTTTTAACATTTTTTCTATTTTTATCTTTCTGAAGTTTCAGCAGCCCTTTCTTTCTCTCTTGATGGTTTGAAAGATTACTTTTTAAGCTAGTTATATCACCACAGTGCATAATAAAAAATACTGGAGGCACTTTTATGACAACAGAATCTTTTTCATTCCTTTCCGATATTAGCAGCTGAGTTTGCTCTGAAGAAACATTGGGAGAAAAGGTAAAAATGACAAAAGTGATAAACACCTGGGGAATGGGAAGATACATAGCCAATCTTGTTTACTTTTGTTGACTCAGGAAGGCCTCTCAGGCTAAACTGGTTACAGTAATAACATGATCCTCCTGGGATGGAATGGAGATGGGGATAAAGAGGCAGGAGACTTCTTCCCTATCATGAAAATTTACAAATACAGTCTCCAAAAAGATTCCTTTCTAGCCTTCTGAAAGACTGTTTGGCATTTCCTTATGGGGAGCATTCCTATAATTCAGATATGGATTTTTGATATTAATTTTCTACCATATGCTCAGGGTACAGTTGCCAGATACCTCAAATAAAAATACAGGACATCCAGTTAAACTTTAATTTCAGGTAACGGATATACTTTTTTAGTGTAAGTGTGCCCCATGCAATATTCTATGTACCGTACAGTACTTATACTATAAAAAGTATTATTTATCTGAAATTTCAAGTTTAACTGGATGTCCTACATTTTGTCTGGTAAGCTTAGTTCGGAAACTCAGTTTATTTACATAGATTTTTCCATCAGTTTCTGTGAGAATACACAATATATAAAGAGAATGGAAATAAAAAGGGGACTTAAAATCTGTTCACATTTTCACAAATTGATTTGGCATGCCTGAATGAATTTGTGAGAGTTGGCACGTCACCATTAGTTTTTATTTATTCATAAAATGAAAGAAAACATTAGTCTTTGTATTTCTATGGTTTCCTATGAAGTTTAGTCTTTATATGTTTAAAATTCCAGACAGATAACATAGAACAGATTTCTAGTTCTACTAGAGGTACAAAATTCAACACACATAGAGCATGAGTTCTACTGAGACTTCGTCTTACAAGGGGTGCTGCTAATTAATCTCTGGTACTCCCAGCCTGGCTACCCGGAAGGTGACTTCAAAAGCTGATTAGATTTAGTCTGTTAAGGTTTTACTTGTTCAATCCTTAAAAGCTTTATGTTTTATCTTGGGATTTTTGTATTGACAACCCAGTTATTGTTTGACAATTGTACAACTAAAGATTGGCTTAGTCTCTTTGGTGATCTTAAGCAACGTTTAAGATTATGCTATGCTTTTTACCTGTTGCCCATCCAATAATATACAGTTCAATATAAAACACCATCAAGCTATAAAATAACAAAAAAGATGCCCAAAATGTTTGTTTTGCCGTATTTTTGGATATATCAAATTATTTCAAATTTGTTTAAAATATTTAATTTTAGTCCCTTGATTTGGTTGGTATTTTAAGCATATACTTTGCTATCATACAATCTAGCATTGGTATAATTATGCTATTAAATAACCAATAAACCACTTAGTAAGTAGTTCATAAATATAAATCAATAGTACTGGGGACAAATAATTTTTAAAAATACTCATTTATAATTAACGTAAATGGTATTAACTATCTGTAGCAATTTTATACTATGTACCTACCTAAACTGAAAATGTATTTCCCAGAATTCCCTTCCCTGTAGGCATTGGCCACAAGACATTTTGTGCCAGATTTGAAAGGCATATTTTAAGCTCTGAGGATGCAGATGCTCATGTACCTTTTTGCTGATCTGCTAGCTCACTTTGACAGAATGGGACAACATGAGACCTTCATTTCCTTCAGTTCTCATCACGTCTGCAGCTTCTTCAGGTTTTGGGCCAAGTGGAGTGCAGCTTTTTGGCAAAAAGTGTCACCTTTTGTAGCCATCAGGGCATCATGGTTACAGGTGGTGACAGACAGACGCTGATTCCACTCTATCCTTGTGGATACCAGTAGCCGCCCCTTCATGGATTCTGATTTGTTTCTGCAGGTCTCAGCTACCATTTTTTTTCCCAAATGGCTGGTCAGGCTGACCTGGAATCACAGCAACAGATAATAACCTGCATAGATTGATCTACCTGTTCTCACCGTTGCTTGAGGTCCCACTCATACAATAAATCAGTACTCTAGATCACTCCTACTGTGTTTGCTTCTCTGATGGAACACTGATACAGTCTTTATCAGAGCCCTGGAGAAAATGTTTGTGAGGTTTTTTTATGACAATGTCCATCCTGAGCTATCTTCTTCATACTTTGTCCTGGTCCTAAATTTTTTTTTCTAAATTCCTAATCTTCCTGATGATCCATGCTCTTTGTTACAGCAGCACAATCAGTAACAAATTATTGCCTTTTTTGGTCAGAATTGATATAATAAATAACATTTTATTGTAACTTTGCTGTTTGTAGTCAGTCTGTTAAAGGAGTCACTTAAACTGCTGTTAGCTATGGCCTCTGAGTGTCTTCTGTGATCCTGGAGTTAATTTATCTTGAATTTTGTAAAGAAAACTAAAGAGTGATTTGAGAATAATATAAGGCCCCCATAGAATAAGCCATAAAATATTTGCTCATTAGCCAATGTATCTTCATCAAACTATAGATAATAGGTGGTCAGTCCAACAAATAATAATTATACCTCTTCCAGCCAGTGATTTTTCCAGGAAGAACTTGTCTTCTTCTCCTTCTCCTTCTCCTTCTTCTTCTATTTTTTTTCTTACCCACTCTGGCTATAACAATCAACAGAAAATCTGTGCTGCACTGTGTAACAGATGCTGCCTGGTCAGGACATTGTTTGTGACCTGATTCTTGCCCTTGGTTAGCAGGCAACAATGACAAACGCAGAGCCCTACAAACTGCTGAGTTGTTCCCTGCTTTGACTTTGGTGTGCTTAAATCTGATTTTACTTCCTCTGCCAGCGGGAGACTATTTTTCTGTCTAAAACTCCTCATCAGTTTATCACAACGAGTTATTCATTACTGTTTGAATATTTATATTATAAATGTTTAATGTATGTGAAATCTTAACTTTTTTTCCAGATTTTTCTTCTAAACATACACACTTCCATCCCAGACAAACTATTGGCTGGCTGTGGCTTCTTATGTCACAGCAACATAAAGCAAAGAAAAGTTAGTTCTTTTACTAGCTTTGCCTATCAAAAGGAAGAGACAAGATACTGGAGTTTCAGTGGATACCAACAAGGACAACTAAAACAAAAAAAAAGAGATGTTCCAATTCTCTCATACCTTAGAAATACTTGTTTTTTAAAATTTAGACACAACTGTGAAGAAATTTCATAACTCCAAATTAGCTCAGATGAAGTTTCTGTTATTTCTGTTAAAAGAGGACTCAAAATTTAAAGTAGATTCTTTAAACATGTGAATGGTTATCATATCACTAGTATCTTGTTGTCTTTGTTCATCATGTTCCTCTCCTTATGGATAGCTTGTTATCTATATTCCCTGCAACTTGTGTGTCCCAATGACTCATCCTTCAATGTGCATATTTGATTCCATCTCTGCTCCCACACACTGTCCCTGGACCCACCGCCCCAAAATAGGGTGATAAATTGTCTGAAATTCAGTAGAAAATTTTGGCACTTTATAGCACATGCTATAATTTTCTTTTATTTTTAGAGTCAGATGCAAGATTTTGCTTTTAATAATTAATCCAAGAGGCATTTGCTGAAACCTACTCTCTGTCAGGAACTCCTGGCTTGAATAATCATTTCAACTGATTTAACCTGCAGAATAACATCTTTCTCTGCCATTGAAAATAGAAAGGATTAGAAGAAGCTTAAAAATAAAAATGGGTTAGGGAGGGTTTTAAAATTTAGAAAAAGTAAGTATTGTCTTCTTTTCGTTACTAACATATGGTAAATATTTCCCAATATATTTGAAGCCCCTTGAGGGAAGAAATGTTATTTTTCCTATCTTTGTGTGTCCACATTAAAAGCAGCAGTGAAGATGTAAGTGTTGTTGGGAAAGATAAATATACTTATTCTCATTCACTAATAATTGAACAGAAATTATTTCACTATTTCGCAAATGACTACCGAATTTTTGTTGCTATTTAAAATAATGAGGAGATAAAATAAATATAGATTGTATGGGACGATTTCTGGCTTGAGGGCTGGGAAACCTATCCATGTTAGAGCAGCCACATTGACAACAAGGAGCTATCATCAGGGAATTAATTACCGGCAGGGAAAAAATAAGGAGGGGATGAAGGGTATGAATGAGTAGTACATGCAGTCAAAAATTAACTTTACCTATGATGAAATTTGCCTGTTGTATATCAAGTTTGAATAATATGAATACCTCCATTTATAGAAAACTCAAAAGTAAAAACAGGCAATAAAGATAGCTGCCAGCATTTAGTAAATATATATACCTGTGGCAAATGTGTCAGATACGTTACATACATTCCCACTGGTGCTGATACACAGTATGGGTTATGTATGCCCCAGTTTATAGTGAGGAAACTGCATTCACAGAGGTGATGTAACTCGCCTAAGGTGACATAGGTGACAACTGTCAGACCAAAGATTCTAACCGAAATTTGTCTGAGTTCAGAACACGTACTTTATCTAATATCATGTTGCTGCTCAAAAACTAATTCCTCTATGTGCATATTTTACTGAATTAAAAAGGCAAAATTATTATACTCCGATTTGCTAATAAACATTTATTGAGCATCACCCTCACGTAAGGCATTGGGCTATAACCTGGGCACATAAAGATAGGAAAACAGATGTAATAACTGTCTTTAAATTTACAATTTGCTGAAAGCCACGATGCTTCTTATTAAAAACATGATTCTGTAAATTCAATTATTGTTATATTTTATGGGTTATAATCTCCTGTTCTCAAAAAGAAATTAAGTGGGTTATAGAAAAACATGTAGTAAAAAGTATAGTGAATATGAAAATATCCTATATGAAATTTTAAAATGCATGTAAAATTACAGAAGGAATAACACATTTAGGCACAAAACGAATCCAAATACAAAATACAGGTAATTAAACTGGCCATGGGTATTTTTATTACCTATAGATAAAGAGAACTGTTTGTACTAATACACCATATATTTTATGGAATTCTCTCCACTACCTCTTTTATTCTTTCATTGTGTTTTTCTAATAACAAATTTAAACTCTAGAGATCATTTTGTATACTTATGTTTTTAGATATTTTTGATGCAATTACATTTCTGCAGCACTAAATTGACATATTTAACCAATCTCTCTCAGAATTAATCATGTGTATCCCACCCATTTTCTCAGTCAAAGAAAGTAAATACTTTGTTTAGCATTTTGGTAAATGCATTTAAATAAAAATGTTTACAATTTGTTTTTCTTCTTAAATGCTTATGGTGAATATCAATATTAACTAGCAGTATTTCTAATAGAGTTTTTATAATTTGGATTTAAATCCAATATTTGAATTAGTTGTGTTAATTTGGAGTCGCTGAAGACTGACAACGTGATAAAATGAAAGGAATATAAAAATATTACCCACGGAAAAAGGGAAATAATCTTCTGAGGGGATATTCTAAGGATAGAATTGTTTAAACTGTTTTATTTAATATTAACTAATCTCTTGGAATTTTTTTTTTTTAACAAAAGCAGTGAAGGTATTAAGAGAGGACGATGCTGAAAGTATGTTAAAATTCCTCTACAATTAGCAGAATTCTTTTTCATGTTGTCAGAGTGGAAATAATCCCTTATATAATTTCTTAAACCTTTGTCAAAATGTCAGCAGAAGCAAGGAATTTTTCCGGTAATTAGATTTCTATATAAATGTTAAACAGGGACACAAAGCTCGCTAAGACTATGCCACTGGCTGATTCCCAAGAGTATTCAGCTTGGAGAAAAACTGTAAATTATAAAAGTTACTTCAGCACTTCCATGATTTTTAACACACACTACTGGTTGTAGGAGGAGGAAACACATGTGTCTGCCTGACAGCCCATAATGCTAAAGTGAACCAGAGCAAGAAAAGACAGGAAGATAGTTCTGATTCAAGAGTTCTTGCCTGCTATTGAGTTATATGAGTTTCTTATAGATTTGGATATTAACTCCTTATAAGATATATGGCTTGAAAGCATTTTCTTCCATTCCATAGGTTGCCTTTTCATTTTGTTTATTGTTTTCTTTGTTGGGTAAAAGATTTTTAGTTTAGTGTAGTCTCACTTGTTTACTTCTGCTTTTGTTGCCTGTGCTATTGGGGTCATATTCAAAAAAGCATTGCATGGAGGACATTATGCTAAGCGAAATAAGCCAGACACAGAAAAATACATACTGTATGATATCACTTATATATGGAATCTAAAAAAGTCAAACTCAGAGAAGGAGAGAAAATGGTGTTTTCCAGGGGAGGAGGCAGTGGAAGAGGTTGGGGATGGAGTTGATTGATGGGTATAAACTTTCAGTTATAAGATAAATATGTTTTGGAGATGTAATGTACAGCATCAATATAGTTAATAATACTGTATTGTACTTGAAATTGAAATTTGCTAACAGAGTAGATGCTAAGTGCTGTCAACACACCAAAAAAAAAAAAAAAAAGAAAACTGTGATGACTTTTTAAATTAACTTGATCGTAATAGTCATTTTACTATATATATATATATATATACACACACATATATGAAATTGTCACGTTGTATACTAGCAATGTAGCAATATAAACAATTTTTATTTATTATACTTCAATAACACTGGGGAAAAAAGGTTTTGCCTGGGAGATTTACCACATAGATTTGCTGAGTTCTGTGAAACAAACGACTTGATCTCTCTTTATCTTGGCTTCTTTATAGTTAAAATCATGAAAACTTGACCTTATCTTACAGAATAATTGGGAAGAATTGCTGATAGAGTCATAATAAAGTTGTCAACAACCCTGAGTGCTTGAATCATGCTGATAAATCATTTTTTACTCTCTTTACATAATAATGTTTTAACTCGCAATGTTTTGAAACCATAATTTTAAAATTGTTGGAAAAATGACTGTTTTCTTTAGGATGCTTTCCTCTATAAGAAACTAAAAGCCAGGCACGGTGGCTCACACCTGTCATCCCAGCACTTTGGGAGGCTGAGGTGGGTGGATCATGAGGTCAGGAGTTCAAGACCAGCCTGGCCAGCAGGGCAAAACCCCATCTCTACTAAAAAATTAACTGGGCATGGTGGTGCGCACCTGTAGTCCCAGCTACTTGGGAGGCTGAGGCAGAAGAATTGCTTGAACTTGGCAGGTGGAGGTTGCACTGAGCCAAGATCATGCCACTGCCCTCCAGCCTGGGTGACAGAGTGAGACTGTCTCAAAAAAATAAATAAATAAAAAATACATAAATAAAATAATAAAATAAAATAAAATGCCCAAATGGCTTAAGGAATAAGAGGCTTTATTATCTCCTTTAACTAGCTGTCTGGGGAATGCACGATTGGTGGATTGGTCAATTCATTGACTCAGTGATGTCCTAGAGTTCTTGTCATTCTTTCTTCTTTCCCAGAGCTCTGCATTCCCTCATTCCCTTCTTATCTATTTGGTCAATTCTCAGCGAATCTCTGATTAATAGAATGGGGAAACATGATTGGATTCGTGTATTTAGGATTTATTTGAGTCAAGCAGAGGTAGAGTAGTGAGACCTGGAATAACTCATATCAGCTGTAAGAAGAGAAAATAGTCATTGACTAAGCAATTAACAATGTCTGCTGCAATTTCTTTGGCTTATATTCTATTGTTTCAGATTCAATTTAAAAAGTACTGATTTTGGCCAGGCACGGTGGCTCACGCCTGTAATCCCAGCACTTTGGGAGGCCGAGGCAGGTGGATCACAAGGTCGGGAGATCGAGAGCATCCTGGCTAACATGGTGAAACCCCATCTCTACTGAAAATACAAAATATTGGCCGGGCACGGTGGCGGGCGCCTGTAGTCCCAGCTACTCGGGAGGCTGAGGCAGGAGAATGGTGTGAACCCGGAAGGCGGAGCTTGCAGTGAGCCGAGATTGCGCCACTGCACTCCAGCCTGGGCAACAGAGCGAGACTCCGTCTCAAAAAAGAAAAAAAAAAAAGAAAGTACTGATTTTTACATTAAAAATATTTTATACATTTTCCTGTAAGGAATACTCAGCCTGCTATGGTTTGATGCTGTTCCAAACTCTAGGAGGATGGGGTATTTTGTTACCTGCAGACGTACTCTTTCCCTCAGAAGCTTATTATTCCAGGCTCTGGTTGATTCTTCCAATGCACCCATTTTGCATCACCAGGTGATGGAAATAGTTTTATGAGGAAACTCCAATCTAAGCTCTCTATGCCTTACCTGACTGCCATCTTTGGTGGCTGTACAAATGTAAGAGCACATATTTTTCCCCTTTCTATCTAAAGCCTTGCCATGATTTTAAATAATTGAATATATACACACAAATTAGTCTTATATTTGAACCTCTTAATTCTGTGACCGTTACTCAGCAAAATTAGTCTGCACTCTGATTTAGCCATTTATTTCCACAGTCGAACACTGCTATGAACTAAGATGTTTTCTCTATGAAATATTAAATTTAAGTGTTGTTCTCTCAAATTATAACTTGCAGTTATTTTTGGTCTCTCATTTAATACCACTCCTGCATTTTCTCCAACTGTTCTCAGACTTTCTTCCCCTAAATGTTTTTTTTCTCTAAATTTATCAGTCTTCTCTTGCTTTCACTTCCTACCCTACACACTGTGGTCCCCATTCTTTAACACATTGCACAATACAATTTTCAATTGTAACATATTTTGTTTCAGAAAAGTGTGATAGAAGATCAAATGAAGTGTTTGAAACACAAAAACTGCTACATCAAACAAAATTCACAAAAAATGTAAAATTAAAAAGTAATTTGAAGGAGTTAAGAAAAAGAATGATGTGTAACTTCCAATAATAATAGCTTGCTCATGTATTTTAAAATAGACAATCATGGATAAATCACTCTGGTATTTGGATTCCATTAGGTACTTTTAAAGAGTGGTGTAACTATTTTATTTCAAAATATCACTATTTATGTACAATAAAAAATGTTGTACCTTTCTAAATGGAATTAAAAGTTTTAGATGTCAAGCTAAAATATATGAGATATGCATAGTTTTTCAAAATTATTTTACGGTGTACCTCAATATAAAGGTTTGAAAATGAGTAGTTTTAAAGGAATAAATTTCATAATCTTCAAATTCCAAATGTATTCTCTTCTAACTGTGTAAATTTTCCTTTCCCACCTAGTATTTCATAATTTCTCTTTCTCTATCTTATAGAGGGAAAAAGATACGTACAATTTACTCATCCAGAATCTTATTATAGTACATTTCTTAGTCATGAAAAATACTTTGGGACATCTAAAAATGGAAAATTATCTCATCAGAGGTCTTACAGCCTCTTCTTGTCTTAAACACATTGCTATTACACACAAAGCATGACTTTAGAAATAAATTGCTTTGGCACTTGTTTGGATGCTCTAAATACATTCATCCTTATAGAGTATGTGGGCAGCAACAGTGATGGGAATTTTGTTTTAAGGAGCACACATCTTTCATCCACTGGCTTTCAAAACAGGCAGAGACCTCATGGAGAAGATAGATGAGGGAAAGCAAAAGGAGTGTTTGGTTCAAAATATTAAATGAAAATAAATGGTCTTTTCTTCCACCTACTCATAGGTGTGCAATTCATTTTGTATATATTCATGCTTCTACATTCTGTCATTAGCTGGAAAGTACTTTTTAATAGATGAAGAAGTGTATGTTAGTGTAATTGATATATTTGAAGATAACTGTAATGTTTTAGGGACTACAAAAATTTTCATGTTCCAATGGAGAAAAATTGCAGATTAAAATATGCATTTTCTTGTCAGCTCAGTGTGCATTTCATAATCAGTTACTGTGTTGCATTGTGTGGTGTCAACCGGAAAAAATCTGAGAACTAGATTTCCAAGAAATCTCTTTTCAGTTTGTTTTAAGGTTAGACACAGATGCCTGGAAAGACGCCTGGAACCCCTACTTGTCCTTGCTCTCCTCTGCTCTGCCTGTTCATTGCTGTCACTGCTGACCATCAGCAGCCTGGGCCACCACAAGGAGCTTGGACTTGGCAGCTCCTGGGCAGCTACCACATGGAGGCAACTCCTGAGGCAGCTTGGGCAGAAAACCATCCCAGGTTCTTAGATTTTCTAGCAAGTCTGGACTTTATTTACACACATTAGTTCTTACAGAGGATTGGTTAGTGACAATTTCTTTGAGCTTCTGACTCTCCCCTTCTAGACCTCCACTTTCTAAGCTCCTCTCACATTCATAAAAGTTTTAATTCCTATAGTAATTTCCTCATTTTGATAATACTCCTAGAACCTCTGTTTTATTTACTGAACCCTCACTGATAAATTTAACTAAGAGCCTATTTTATCAACTATGTCATGAAGACTTATTCCAGCATAAATCAATTATCATTTTATTATATTTAATAAAATGATTAAAATTTTCTTATACTTTCTTACAGTTATCAAAAAGTAAAATTATATATTAGATGTTGAATGGATTGCTTTTAGAAGTTCAAACATTTCTGCTTTAGTAAGTTTAGGCATAATGCATAAGAAGGTTAATAAAATTAATTAGGAATTTTATTCATGACATTTAATTTTTCTTAAAAAGTCATATACAGAAAGCAATGTTCCCACTCAAACTTTACCAAAATAATATTATGCCTTTTGTCATAATTCTCACCATGTAAATCATTTATGATTTTAACTATATATTATATTCCTTTATTAAAGATAAACAATAAGAAATAGCACATCGAATACATATTGTGATGGGGTCTTAAAACAAATGAATTAACAAAAATATAGCTATATAATTTTAATCTTGATTGATTTTAGTAAAACATCCTTAAACAGGTGTTCCACTTTGTTTCTCATTAGTTTTTGTAATATTTGGTTTTAAAATAATATTCCTCCAAACATATAGTATATTGTATATTTGAAATAAATGATGAAGTTAGGCTTTTTCTGAAAAAAAAATCTGATTTGGATAATTTTTTTTAAAATAGGGTTTTGTTCATTACATTATGTTAGAGATTATACATAAAGTAAAAGAGCTGAATATGCAGCTCATAGTTGTTCTGACAAATATATTTAAAGCACATGATAATAATAAAGCATTTTGTCAACATTTATTACGTTGATAAAGATATATTGAAATTTAACAAAATCTTAATTCTCTCATATTATTTTGAAAGACACTAAGATATGTAAAATGCCTCTATGTGAAACTCTTTTAGTGGATTCATAGAACTAATACTGTTATATCTCATTCTATCATTCAAAATTATTCATTTAGGGGATGTGAATTAACTGGATAAATGTCAGCTTCATCATATGAAAACTAATACAATTTTACTTATTTTAAAAATTCAATCTCATGTTTAGCATTTTAATAAATTTCATGATAATTATTAAAATACATCATCTAGAAGATTTTCATGTTTAGTAATCACAAAAACAATTTTAAAATAATTTCTATTGTATTCCTATTTTGTTTCAGGAAAGTTTGATAGATCATCAATTGAAGTGTATGAAGCATAAAAATTACATTAAACAGAAAATCTGTGAAAAGAGTAAAATTAAAAGTAATTTTAAGGAGTTAAAAAAAGGATGATGTATAATTTCCAATAAGAATAGCGTACCGCACCAAGCGCAGTGGTAATCCCAGCACTTTGGGAGGCCGAGGTGGGCGGATCACTTGAGGTCGGGAGTTCAGGACCAGCCTGGCGAATATGGTGAAACCATGTCTGTACCAAAAAGACAAAAATTAGCTGGACGTGGTGTCAGGCACCTGTAATCCCAGCTACTCAGGAGGCTGAGGCAGGAGAATCGCTTGAACCCAGGAGGCGGAGGTTGCAGTGAACCGAGATTGCACCACTGCACTGCAGCCTGGGTGACAGAGCAAGACTCCATCTCAAAAAAAAAGAATAGCATATCCATGTATTTTTAAAATAGACTATCATGAATAATTCACCCTGGTATTTAAATTTCATTAGGTACTTTTAAAAGAGTGATGCAACCTTTTTATTTCAAAATATCATTACCTATATACAGCGGAAATTTTTTGCTTTATGGTTTTTTAAAATGTGATCAAAATGTTTAAATGTTAGTATAAAAATGTATGAGATGTGCACAGCTTTTCAAAATTATTTTAGGGTATACCCAAATGTAATGGTTTGAAAACAACAGATCTATCCTTTATTTTTTCAGTCTTTTCTCTCATCATTCTCCTCTTAAGTCCTCTCTAACCCAACTATACCAAACTTTTCATGTTCCAAAATTGCAATGTATTTCTTTGCCTACAATGTCCTAAGCTTCCCAACTTTTCTCTGCCTACCCCTTATCCTCTAATACACAGATGTTCCTTGCCAATCACATGCAGTTCTCATTTTTCATATCAGAGTAAAAATATCATGATCCAGATGTCTCCTGTAAGTGCTCCTATAATCTTGTGCTTATTGTAGCCATTCATATTGTTCTTGCCTGTTTAATTATTTGGCACTTCCAGTAAGTCATCAATTAAGTTCCCAGCACAGTTTCTGGAAGAAAATAGAAAGTACTCAATAAATGTAACTTGAGAAAACAACCCATTAACAAAAGATGAATTAAGAAGTGAATAAACAAATAGATTTTACAGAAAATTTTAATAGAGAAATAATGGACTAGGAGTTAAAAACCATAGAATCTAACCCTAACTCTTGAATAAATGACCTAGCCTATATATTTAAATCATGTCTAAACTATTACTTGGATTGAAGTCTAGAAAATATTATTTTATTCTTAGAAATTTTATCATTTGACTTTTATTTTGTCTCTTTTTAATGAAATTATTAATAGTAAGACTGGAAACTAATATCTAAATAAGTAAAGAATATTGTTAGTTATAGGTAAGGTGATTTTTGAATGACTTGCTATATGTAATGGATGTATTTCTATATATAATGCTATGTATTATGAAATATATGCTTCAACTTTATAAACTGAACTAGTTTAGTAATTCAGAAAATATTAACACTGGCTTCCTATGATAGGAACAGTATCATTCTACATAATGCTATTTATGATTTGCAATAATAAAAATGTATGATATTTAATAGAACTGCTTTAATTGGTCTTGGTGTGATACGATATATCGCTAGCAAAAGTATTAATTTATATTTTATAACTAACAAAATAGAAAAATAAGACAGCAAGAGAAATAAGCTATATAGAGAAATTATATATAGATTTTAAATTCAATTAAAATCAACACTCTGCCAATAATATTTGAAAAACTAGCAAGGGAAGCAAACTTGTAGAGTAATAATAAAATTCTCTGGCTATGATAAAATAACCAAAATCTTATAACTAAGTAGCAATAACAATTATATCCTAGAAAATTATTTCTTAAGATTTCCGTTCTTAAAAAATGTATAAATACTTAGGACTCAGTACTCATGAGGTTGCAAATTTGTGATATTAGGTTAATCCAGTTGTAGAGTCACATTGCTGTCACTAGTTCCCCACAATTACTTAAAATTGAATCTACAAGATTATGTTTGGTCCCTATATTATGTTTGAAAGAGATTTTTCCTCTGAGTCCCTAAATAAAGTAATGTGTGCTGGAAAGTATATGCTTCCCTTTGTTAGTCCCCAAGTTCAGGAGCTTGTGCTAGAAGGCATAGGCTTCCCATAGTACCAGAAGCTTCACTGGGTTCTCCCCTCCACTTCTCCCCTCACCGCCATTGTAGAACATATTTCCTCCAAGTTAAGTGATTTCTAGGTCTTCACAAGTTATAGGCTTGGCACTAGTGAATATTAAGTTCCTTTCTTTGTTTTGAAATACCTACTTTAGGCAAGTTCCTCTGTTGATTGCTCCATAAAGTTTCCGTGGAGAATGTAGTGTGTACCCCACATTCATAGTTAAGGAAGCATCATAAGCTTGTGTGAGCATTATAGAATACATGAATGCTGATTTCTTACTGATCAGGGACCACACTTTCAGCGTCAGAACTACCTAATATCTTTTGAGTAAATCATCCTTATACTTATTTTTATATATTTCATCTTTAATATGTCTTTCAATATAGAACACAGAATGAGGGTCATGTATTCCGCCTTGGCCCCTAGGATATACTTGCTAGGAGTGCATTGTTCTTTGGTGAAAAGACATTGAGGAAAACATTAAGAAACAGCCTCCTAATGGACATTAAGATGGTTTGTGTAAGGATAATGTCCATTACACTCTATTAAGTGTTTCTTTTTTTCTTTTCTTTTTTTTTTTTTTTTTTTTTTTTTGAGACGGAGTCTCGCTCTGTTGCCAGGCACCAGGCTGGAGGGCAGTGGCACAATCTCGGCTCACTGCAACCTCTGCCTCCCGGGTTCAAGACATTCTCTTGCCTCAGTCTCCCGAGTAGCTGGGACTACAGGCGCGTGGCATCACGCCCAGCTAATTTTTGTATTTTTAGTAGAGACGCGGTTTCACCATGTTGGCCAGGATGGTCTTGATTCCTTGACCTCGTGATCCGCCCACCTCAGCCTCCCAAAGTGCTGCGATTACAGGCATGAACCACCACGCCCGGCCTCAGTGTTCTTTTTTGTAGCATTTATTTAATAAATTGCTTTAAAGTGTTGGAATTTGGAAATAATTGTGTCTGCCCTTGGAAATGTGGTTTGAGATTTATTGCAAAGCCACTGTGAATTGTGTATCAAATCAAGATTTCCTTTTTAGCTGACAGTTGAAAATCAGAGTCCAAATTGTAGATTCCTCTAATAAACAGTATAAAGTACTTCATAATATGCATATTTATATATGTTGTATTTGGCTATGTTTAATCTCACTTTTTTCCTTTCTTACCTATTTTTAATTTATGCTATCTTTCTATACATTATTTCATGTTTTTAAGCTTTCTTAATTTATTTTGGGAACAAGGTGGGATGAACATTAATAGCTTAACAGTTTTATAAAATTGCTTTGATGATTTATATTTCTCATTTGCTAATATTCCCAGTGTGGGAATTTGAATCAAACTCAACTTATTTCTGCCATAAATCCTTACACTACACAGTAATGCTTATGTTATACATTAGTGCATATAAAGAACAAATAAGAGCAGAGACACATACACTCCAACTACATATCACAAACCATAGGGATTTTACTAAGACCTTACTATTCAAGTTGGAATAAAACAAGTATTTTTGGAGAGGGATGACATCAGAAGGCTAACATAAGGTTTCACAAAGTTTATTGTAAACATTGTCAGGGATTAATTCCCAACTTACTCATGCACAATGGTTTCTCATTATACCCAGAAGCAATTAAATCATGAGGACAAATTTACCTTAAAGCATATAAAAAGGTAAATGGATAAACCAAAATACTAATGAGATAAATGTATGTATTTCATGCTGATTAAAAATGTACTAATTTATGAGCTTATAAAAAAGAATTTTAATAATCATGTTATATCAAAAACTATGTAAATGACATTTTCTTATATTGCCAATATCACTCTATATACATGAATTTGGCCTTCATGCTGGGTATACTGATTTTTATTCATTTAGGCCATAACACAACCACCTGAATATTTCTGGAATATTGTTCCTTGAGTAGCCTGGTTACTACCGTTGACTTTAGCTGTAGTGATTGAGACTGTTTAGTGACAAGTAACAGAAATCCACGAGGAATATTTGACAAAAAAAAAAAAAGAAGACAGGGATAGATAGGTTTCTAGGTATTAAAAAGAAAGTGGAACCAGGAAATACAATGCTACCTAAACCAGCTAGACTAAGATCAGAATTTCATTTCCAAATTTTGCCAAAGAAGGGGCTCATTGTCAGGGCTTGATTCAGCACAACTATGGACACAGAAGTTGTATGCAGGATGTCCAAATGATAGTTGTATGCAGGATGAAAAAAGGTAGTCATTCTTAATTAGAATACTTAATTTAATACTGACACTAGAGTTAAAAATAGGTCATGTTTGATTATTTATCAGAGTATAATTTGAAAATCATCATCTTATTTGGGAAAACTAACCTTGTAAGAACATATGAAATTGTCATTGGAGATACTTAATTATAAATATAAATAAATTCAGATGTGATTAACATTGTAAAACTAAGATTTACCTATAATGTCTATTAACCTATAGTGTCTACAGTGCCTATGAGTTTATATGTGCATACACTATGCATTCTTTTAAGACTGGCACATTTGCTCAGAACAAGCTTTTTTGATTCATCCCAGTTGTCATATGGATCAGTAGTTTGTTATTTTTATTGCTGAGTAATAGCACAACAGAATTTCCTTGTCCATTCTCCTATTGATAGAGAATTTGTTTTCTTCTCATTTATTTTTATTTTTGTTTAGAGGTAGAGTTCCCATCTCTCACCCCAGCAGGAGAGCAGTGGTACAATCATAGGATCATGGCTCACTGCAGCCTGGAACTCCTGGGCTCAAGAAATGCTCCTGTCTCAGCCTCCCTAATAGCTGGGACTACAGGTGTGTGCCCCCACACCTGGCTTCTAGTTTTAATTTATTATAAATAAAGCTGCCAGGAAAATTTTTGTAAAGTCTTTATGTGGGTATGTATTTTTGTGTTCCTTGTGTAAATACCTAGAGATCATATGGTAATAATCTGTTTGTTAAATATATAAGAAACCTATACACATTCACAAAGTAGTTGTACTATTTTGCATTCCCACCAGCAAAGTGTGAGTATTCCAGTTGGAATACATTCTCATCAACAACTCATAAGGCTTATCTTTTAAAAAAATTTTAGATAATGTAATGAGTGTCTAGTGATATAATGTCATGATTTTAATTTACATTTCTTTTATGAATAACATCCTTGAGGTTATTTTAATGCACTTACTGGCCATTCATATTTTGTTTCTGTAATATTTGAAATATCTGTTCAAATATTTTCCCTCTTGATTTGTGAAAAGTATATATTAAGACACGCTTCTGTTGACAGATATATTAGGGTGAATGTGTCTGTGACTATTACATGGCTTGTATTTTAATTTTCTAACAGTGTCTTTTAAAGACCACAGGTTTCCTATTTTGGTGAAGTTCAATCAATCATATTTTATATAATGATTCATGCTCCATATGTCATATCTAAGAAATCATTATCTAAGATTGAGGTTTTAATTTTTCCATATAGATATTTAGTTGTTCCAGCAACAGTTATTGAAAATACCATACTTTACCATTGAATTGCCTTGGCATCTTTGCCAAAAACCACTGACTATATACATAGAGCATTTCTAGATGTCCTATCTTATTTTATTGATGCATATATCTTTACACCAATACCATTGTCTCTATTAGTATTCTTTTGTGATGAGTAGAAATCAAATGGTAAAAGGTTTCCAAATTTGTTCTTTTAAGAATTGTTTAGCTAGTCTACAAACTTTGTGTTATCATATAAATTTTAAAGCAAGATTGTCAATTTCTAATTCTCTCTTCCTCAAATACACACTTGAAATTATGCTTCATGTTGCATTGGATCTATATGTAAGCTTTGGGAGAGTTAACAATATTTATTCTTCTAATTCATAAACATGATATATCTCTCCATTTATTTAAGGATTTAAAATTTCTCTTGGCAATATTTTATAGTCTTATTTTTGTGTCTTTCACATGGTTGATTAAGTCTATGATTAGGCTATGTTTTGGGAATTAAAAATTTAATTTTTAATGTTTTATTAATAAACTATAGAAATGTGAACATTTTGTATACTTTATAATTTATGACCTCTTTAAATTTAAATATTGGTTTTACTAATTTTATATGTATTCTTTAGGTTTCTTTATTAACACCGTCTTGTCATATGCAAACACTTAAAATATTTTTTTTCCTTTCTACTCTATGTATTTGTTTTTTCTTGCTTTATTGCAATGGCTAGAACCTTTATGGCATTTATTTGTTTTTGTTTTTTTTTTAACTCAAACCTAAGGTCCTGAATTCCAGTCTAATTGGTTTCGTTTAGACTGAAGAGAATGGTCTGGGGTGGATTTTCTAATTCTATTCCTTCACTGTGTGCAATACATAACAGCTACTTTGACATGTGAAGAGATCAAGTTTCTCTTATCTTGCCCTTCCTTCCTTTTCATTTAAATGGCAAAACAAAATATCCTAAGAAGTATGTGGCTAATCTGTTAGGTAAGAGGGCAGGCTGATGAGGCTAATTATTTTAGCTGATCAAATTGCTTAGTAGTAGTACACTGAAATGTAAGATGATATGAGGCTAGAACTTCATTTTTTCCCATTCACGGTGATTTCTCTGATGTGTCACCATTATCTATCTATTGTGTCAGAACAATGCCTAACACAAAATAGAAATTCAATATACATTTGCTGGCTAAAGTGAATGATTATAAGTGATAAATCTCAGTCTTAGCTTTGTAATGATGGAACGTCTGACAAAAATATATAGTCATTAAACATAACTTTGTAAACAAATACAAGGCACTGTTGTAGGCAAGTTAATTCTTGGAACTCTTTCATAACCACATAGGTGGAAAATAATAGTTTATATATTCTTTCAGTGCCATGCATTTTAAATCTGAGTGAATTCTTTAAAACATGAAATGGTATGAGTATAGAAAATTGATAGAATCTCCAGACCAATTATGAAAGTTTTTCAGTGAGGCATATGCTTAGTTGATAAGATAAACTGAAAAGGCTGGGTACAAAAAGTCACACTGTTTAGGCAGAAATAGTCCCAATGATGCAGGTTCCAGGAGGCCTTTGAAGAGGAAGCCACAGAGATATGAGAAATTGAAAAGGATAAAGATAAAAGTACTTCCCTGAGGTGGAGAATAAATAAATGTATAAAACGAAGAGCAGAAAGTCAGGAGAAATATTTCTGAACTGGGTGTTTAATCTGCTGTATTATTTGTTGTTGACATGGAGGTATGTAATAATTGTTTAATATACTCACATATAGTGTTTTATAATGACTCAAGTTATTTTGATTGTATAAATTTGTTTTAATAAGGCAGTGTGTGCAAAAAAATGACATTTTTGTCAGTTGTACAGACCATTTACTCATATTAAAAGATTCTGATAAAATGAACCGCCATTAAAAAATATGTACTATATTTGATGAGTCTCTTCAAAATGTTGACAATTCTTCAAATCTGGTCATAGGTAAATAGGAATTTTTTTACTTTTAACTTTTGTATATCTATAGAAGTTTTCAAAATATTTAAAAATGGCTCCCTGTAAGTCCCTCAATTGCTCATTCTACAACTATTTAGGGAAAACCTACTAAATGACAGTAATTACTCTACGAAGTTGGGATACAGCATTGTACAAAACAAAGTCCTTTCTTTCATGAAACTTAAATACTCATGAAAACAGATAATAATTACACATCAATATGAAATATAATATACATATAAGTATTAAAAAAGAGGCACGAAGCAGATAGAGCATAGAGTGATACTGGATGCTCTTTTAAATCAAATAAATTCTCTCTAATGAGATGACATCTGGCAGCAGCATAAACGATGTAAAGAAGAAAGCCATGCAAATAAAAAGCTCAGAGTATTCCAGGTAGAAGGGGTAGCAGAAGCAAAGGCCACAAAGAGAAAAATGCTTCATTTGTATAAGAAATGCAAGAAGACCAGTGCTGTTCAAGAAGAGGTAGAAAATGACAGAAGAAAGAAAGACAGCCAGGAGACGAGTTATGCAGTCTCTTTTGAATTCTGGCAATAACTTATTCTAAGTCTGACAACATATCGGATATAATTAACCAAGTGAGTATATGATTTCAATAGCTATCTAAAACATTAATAAACTTTATTATTTAGAGCACTACAGAATTATAAAGAAAGGAAGTGGAAAGTACAGTTCCTATATGACCTTCGCCCTACCCCATCCCCACAGATTTTCCTATTAATATCTTGCATTACTGTGGTACATTTGATGAGTCAATGTTCATACATAATTATTAAGTCCAAAGTTTATATTTGGGCTTACTCTTTGTATTGTATATTTTATGAGTTTTGATAAATGTATTCACCATTATAGTATCATTCAGATGCTATAGTTTCACTGACCTAAAAATCTCCTGTGCTCCACCTATTCATTGCTCTCAACTGCTGATTCATAGTTATGCCTTATTCAGAATGATATATAATTGGAATTATATAGCAAGTAGCTTTTTCAGAGTGATTTACTTTATCAATCTGTACTTAAGATTTCTCTGTCTTTTTGTTGCTGAATAGTTTGTTGCTTATCACTGAGTAATATTCCATTGTATGAGTCTACACAGTTTATCCAAGCACCTGCTGTAAGGCCTCATGGCTGCCTCCGAGTTTTGGCAACTGTCAATAAAGCTGCTATATTCATATATGTATTTTATGTATACACAAGTTTACAACTCATTTGGATAAATACCAATGAGTGCAATCGCTGGATCATATAATAAGAGTTATGTTTTGTTTTTTAATAAATTGTCTAGCCATCTTCCAAAGTGGCTATATTATTTTGCATTTCCATCAGCAGTGAATGAGAGTTCTTGTTGCTCCATTTTCTCACTAGCCCGTGTTGTTGTCAGAGGACTTCAACCATTGTAGTATCTCATCTTGTTTTAATTTGTAATCCTCTAATGACATATGATGTTGAACATCTTTTCCTACGTTTATCTGTATATCGTCTTTGGTGAGGTGTCTGTTCAGATATTTTGCCTGTTTCTTAAATGAGTCATTTATTTTCTTATTGTTAAGTTTTAAAAGTTCTTTGTATATTTTGTATGCAAGCAATTTATCAAATATGCGTTTTGCAAATCTCCCAGACTCCTAGTATGTGGCTTGTCTTTTTATTCTCTGAAGAGTGTTTTTCACAGCAAAAGTCTATAATTTTAAGAAAATCTGACTATCAATTTTCTTTCATGGATTGTGCTTTTGGTAATATGTCTAAAAGTCATTGCCAAGCCCAACGTCATCTACATCTTCTCTTTTGTTATCTTCTAAGAGTTTTATTGTTTTGCATTTTACATTTAGGCCTATGATGCATTCTGAGTTAAATTTCATAAAAGATGTAAAGGCTGTGTCTAAATTTATTTTTTTCTAAATAATTTTTATTAGTGCTATAAGTAAAGTGTGGAAAAAGTTTATAGAGTGAGAAGAAGAGAAGCGGGGAAATCATTCTGGAGGATTTTGAAGTCATTAATTAGCAAGAAGGATAAAAAACCTGAGTAGAGGGCAATAGCGAAATTTGTAAAAACTTGTTGTATTTAAAATATTTTAAAGTTGGAGTCCATAGGCATTTAAGATAGAATATCTATGAGATCTGGTTAGTAAAATAGCCAATAAAAACAAGATTCTAGGCCTGAGCAACTGTTTGAAATATGGGGCATTTGTCAAAATAGAGAATATTTGACAAATCATGATTTTTGTTTCTTGGGAGGAGGGGTCATAGAAATCAACATCACTTTTAATATATGATATCTGGGTTTTTATTTAAGCATACAATTGGAATATCAAATACAAGATTGTTTCTATGAATCTGGAGTTCAGGAAAGAGGTGAGGGGGAAAACATAAATTTGGGAAATATCAGTATATAGGTGACAGTTAAGGCCTTCAGACTAAATGAAAATAGCAAGAGAGTGATTACAGATATAAAGAAAATTATCCAAGAAATCTAGAGTATGTCAACATTTAGAATTTAGCTGGAGTTGGTGAATCCAGCAAAAGAGGCTGAAAGGGAGCTGCTAGTTTGCTAAGGAAAAAGAGAAGGAAGAGCAAAAAGTGTGTTTTCAAGAGAAAGAGAATGCACAAGTTCGTTGAACACTGTCTGAGTGCTAATATCTGCAACTATATTTGCTTATTTGTCTATTTTTATTTCTGAGAAGCTTTGCTTTGCTTTCATAGAGTTTGAAGATATATTATGAAATGCATACAAACTGAATTTATCTTGAAGTTCTATATATAAAAAACATATTGCCTTAATATTTATGTATATTTAAAAAGTACATATACTATATATAATGTATATATGTAGTATGTAAATTATATAATATATAAATGAATGTATATTATATATAGATTTTCATTTAAAATAGTATATATATATTTTAATTTTTTTACAGGAGGAGGATACTTACAGAAATCTAACGATTTTGAGACATGCACTACCTCAAAAATTTTATTTTACTCACTATTTAGTTGATGTGTTGTGTGAAGATCTTTCATAGCATCTAATCAGGTATAATTCCTGAATGACACTGAGGCTTATAATTTTTCTCCCACCCTATTCTCACTATATATGAAATCCTTGATTCTCCGTACTCCACTTGTTTTTAATATCAATACACATTTTTCTCCTAATGTATCACTCTAATTGGCAATAGCCACATGACCTAGACTAGAATATTAGTTAAAATATTTTGACCGTTATAATTAAAATGTAATTATTTTTATAATTTGTGACTGCAAGTCAATTTCACAGGGCATGTACCATGCCTTGAGACTGGGGAATAATACATTTTTGAAAATTTAGGAAAAACATTTAATTTTGTTATTAAATAAAGAATTATATTCAGCCTCTTTTGGTATTGAGGTACTTCTTCATTTAGTCTCATTTTCTGATTAAATGTTTCACCTTATCTCCCCTACTTGTTGTTCTAAGTTTTCTATGTCTTTTTAAGTTTAGTTTCTCCTTTTAGACTCAAAGAGCTGTATTATTTATATGAACTCTGACTTCTGGCTATCCTATGAAATCTGGGAAAAATATACTAATATTTTTGAATCTTAAGTTTCATCTTTAACTGTATTAATCAAATATTATCAGTGTATAAATTTTATTTATCAAATTGGACACTTAATACATGATTATCACTAATGACACTCTGGCTATACAGTTAAGTAAAATACCACAGCTATGGCTAATTATGTACAGATTACAACATGCCTAATAAAATAAGCTTGCTAAAAAAAGCAAGTAATAACATAATAGAGGCTGATAAATACTAGTTTTTATCTTCGGACTTATTTTAGATGTATCTGTAATGATGAGCAATTTTTAGATTCTTATATTCAAATGAAAGCACTTGAATGCTTTCATTTTTAGCATTGACTTGGTTTTCTATCTTCCCCAAATACTTAATCATCGGATTAGATCTCCAAGGTCAAAATGAAAGAAAAAATGTTACAGGTACCTAGAGAGAATAGTGAAATCACCTGCAAAGGGAAGCCTATCAGATTAATAGTGATCTCCTTAGGGGACAATATTCAACATTCTGAAGAAAAAAACAAATTCGAACCCAGAATTTTGTATATGGCCAAACTAAGCTTCACAATTGAAGGAGAAATAAAATCATTTTCAGACAAGCAAATGTTGAGGGAATTCATTACCACCAAACCTGCCTTACAAGAGCTCCTGAAGGAAGCACTAAATACAGAAAAGAAAGACTGTTAGCAGCCACCACATAAACATACTTAAGTACATAGACCAGTGACACTATAAAGCAACCACACAAACAAGCCTGAATAATAACCAGCTAACATCATGATAACAGGATCAAATACACAAATATCAATACTAAGCTTGACTATAAATGGGCTAAATACTCCAATTAAAAGGCACAGAATGGCAAGCTGGATAAAGAATCAAGACCCATTCGTATACTATCTTCAAGAGACCATTTTCAAATGCAAGGCTCATACACATAGGCTCAAAATAAATGGATGGAGAAATAGCTACAAAGCAAATGGAAAACAGAAAGAAGCAGGGGTTGCAATCTTAATTTCAGACAAAACAGGCTGTAAACCAATGAAGCTCAAAAAAGACAAAGAACGGCATTACATAATGGTAAAAGGTTGAATTCAAGAAGACCTTACTATCCTTATTATATATGCACCCAAAAAGAAGTGCCCAGATTCATAAAGCAAGTTCTCAAAGAACTTCAAAGAGACAGACTCCCACACAATGATAGTGGGAGACTTCAACACTCCACTGACAGTATCTAAAAAGTCACTGAGGAAGAAAGCTGACAAAAATATTCAGGACCTGAATTCGGCACTGAAATGAATGGACCTGAGAGACATCTATGGAAATTGTTTCCCCAAAACAGCATAATATACATTCTTATCATTGTCACATGGCACATACTCTAAAATCAACCACGTAATCAGACACAAAACCATGCTCAGCAAATGCAAAAGAAAATATATCATAACAACCACTCTCTCAGACCACAGCACAATCAAGTTAGAAATAAAGACAAAGACATTCACTCAAAATTATACAAATACATGGAAATTGAATAACCTGCTCCTGAATGACTTCTGAAAAAATAATAAAATTAAGGCAGAAATCAAGAAATTCTTTGAAACTAATGAGAACAAAGTTACATCATATTAGAATCTGGGACATAGTTAAGGCAGTGTTAAGAGGGAAATTTATGGCACCTAATACCCACATCAAAAATTTAGGAAGATCTCAATATAACAACCTAACCTCACAACTAAAAGAACTAGAGAAGCAAGAGTAAACCAACATCAAAGCTATAAGAAGGCAAAAGATAACCAAAATCAGAGCTTAACTGAAGGAGATTGAGATACACAAAAAATCGAAAGATCAATGACTCTAGGAGTTGTTTTTTTTTTTTTTTTGAGAAATATAATAAAATAGACTGCTAGCTAGACTAATGAACAAGAAAAAAGAGAAGATCCAAATAAACACAATGAGAAACATCAAAGGAATATTACTACTGGCCCAAAGAAATACAATAACTATTAGAGACTATTATGAATACCTTTATGAACACAAACTAGAAAATATGGAAGAAATGGGTAAACTCCTGGACACATCACCCTCCTAAGACTGAACCAAGTAGAAATTGAACTCCTGAACAGGCCAGTAAAAAGCTCCAAAATTAAATCAGTAATAAATAGCCTACAAACCAAAAAAAAACCCCAGTGCTAGACAGACTCATTGCCAAACAAAGAAGAGCTGGTACCATTCCTACTGAAACTATTCCAAAAAATTGTGGAGAAGGGACTCCTTCCTAACTCATTCAGTGAGGCCAATATTATCCTGTTTCCAAAACCAACAGAGACACAACAAAGAAAGAAAACTTTAGGCCAATATCCTTGACAAACATTGATGGAAAAATCCTCAAACAAAATACCTGAAAACCAAATCCAGCAGCACCTCAAAAAGTTAATCTACCATGATCAATTAGGCTTTATTCGTGAGATGCAAAGTTGGTTGACATACGCAAATCAATAAGCATGATTTATCACATAAACAGAACAGATAAAAATCACATGATTATCTCAATAGAAGCAGAAAAGGCTATCAACAAAATTCAACATCCCTTCATGTTAAAAACTCTCAATAAACTAGGTATTGAAGGAACACACCTCAAAATAATAACAGTCATCTATGACAAATCCACAGCCAACATTATACTGATTTTTCATCATACTGAAAAATCATAGTCTTCCCCTTGAAAACTAGGACAAGACAAGGATGCTCTATCTCACCTCACCTTTTTAACACAGTGTTGGAAGCCCTGGACAGAGCAATCAAGCAAGAGAAAGAAGTAAAGAGCATCCAAACAGAAAGAGAAGAAGTCAAGATATCTCGGTTTACAAATGACATGATCCTATACCTAGAAAACCCCATAGTCTTGGCCCAAAAGCTCCTTAAGCTGATAACTAACTTCAGCAATTGGGCATGGGGGCTTACAGCTGTAATCCCAGCACTTTGGTAGGCCAAGGTTGGGAGTTCGAGACCAGCCTGTCTAACATGGCCAAATCCCATTTCTACTAAAAATAGAAAATGTAGCTGGGCATGGTAGCATGCTCCTGTAATCCCAGTTACTCAAGAAGTTGAGACAAAAGAATCGCTTGAACTCAGGAGGCGGAGGTTGCAGTGGGCTGAGATCATGCCACTGCACTCCAGCCTGGGCATCAGAGCAAGATTCTGCCTCAAGGGAAAAAAAAAAGAAAACTTCAGCAAAGTCTCAGGATACAAAATTGATGTACAAAAATCACTAGCATTCCTATACACCAACAACAGCCAAGCCAAGACCCAAATCAGGAATGCAATTCCATTCAAAATTGCCACAAAATAATAAAGTACCTAGTAATACAGCTAATAAACCAGAGAGGTGATAGATCTCCAGAGAGAGAACTACAAAACACTGCTCAAAATAAGCAAAGATGACACAAACAAATGGAAAAACATTCCATGCTCATGAATAAAAAGAAGTCATATTATTAGAATGGCTACAGTAGCCAAAGCAATTTACAGATTCAATGCTATTTCCATCAAACTACCAATGACATTCTGCAAAGAACTGTAAAAAAACTATTTTAAAATTCATGTGGAACCAAATAGGAGCCTGAATAGCCAAGGAAACCCTAAGCAAGAGGAACAAAGCTGAGGACATCATGGTACCTTACTTCAAACTATTGTACAGGACATACAGTAACCAAAACAGCATGGTACTGGTACTTGCATGTAGAACAATAGAACAGAATAGAGTGGCAAGAAATAAGGCCACACACCTACAACCATTTGATCTTTTGACAAAGCTGAGAAAGAAAAAGCAATAGGAAGAGGATTCACTATTCAATAAATGGTGTTGGGATAATTGGCTAGCCATATGCAGAAGATTGAAACTGGACCCATTTCTTACACGATATATAAAAATCAACTCAAAATAGATTAAGACTTAATGTAAAGCCCACATTTATAAAAATTTTTGGAGGCAATATAGGCAATACCGTTCTGGACATATGAGCAGGTAAAGATGCAATAGGTAAATGAAAAAGATGCAAAAAACAATTGCAACAAAAGCAAAAATTGAAAAATGGGATCTAATTAAACTAAAGAGCTTCTCCACAGCAAAAGAATAAATCAATAGAGTAAACAGACAACATATAGAATGGGAGAATATATTTGCAAACTATACATCTGACAAAGGTCTAATAGCATATATAAGGAACTTAAACAAATTTACAAGAAAAAAACCCACCCATTAAAAACTGGGCAAAGGACATAAAAAGACACTTACCAAAAGAATACATACATGTATCCAAAAAGCACATGAAAAAAAGCTCAACATCACTGATCTTTATAGAAATGCAAATCAAAACCACAACAAGACATCACCTCACACCAGTCAGAATAAATATTATTAAGTAGTCAAAATAGCAGTTGCTGGTGAGGCTGTGCAGAAAAAGAAATGCATATACTGTTAATGGGAGTGTAAGTTAGCTCAACCATTGTGGAAAACAGTGTGGCAATTCCTCAAAGACCTTTAAATGTAACCACCACTCAACCCAGAAATCTCATTACTGGGTATATACCCCAAGGAATATAAATTGTTATATCACAGAGACATATGCACATGTATATTCATTGCAGCACTACTCATAATAGCAAAAGATATGACATCATTGTAAATTGCCCATCAATGGTAGACTGGATAAAGAAAATTGGGTACATATACACCATGGAATACTATGCAGCCATCAAAAATAATGAAATTGTGTCATTTGTGTAAACATGGATGGAGCTGAAGGCCATTATTCTTAGCAAACTATTTTAGGAACAGGAAACCAAATACTGTGTATTTCACTTACAGGTGGCAGCTAAATGATAAAAACACATGGACACACAGAGGGGAACAGCAGATATGGGGGCCTGCTTGAGGGTGGAGGGAGGAAGGAGGGTAAGGATCAGGAAAAATAACCAATGGGTACTGGGCTTAATACCTGGGTGATGAAATAATCTGTACAACAAACCCCACCATAACACAAGTCTACCTATGTAACAAATCTGCACATATACCCCTGAACTCAAAATAAAAAAAAAAAAAAATGACTCCCTAAAAACAGAGTATGTTCATTTCTATTTCACCAACTTTCTTCTACTAAATTTTGGTGGATTGTTAAGATGAATGACATCACACAAAGCATATATTTTGTTTTATGAACACTTGGGCTGGAGTTCGTATTTATTAAATATATGAACCAGCCAGGTGCAGTAACTCATGCCTGTAATCCCAGTACTTTGAGAGACTGAGGCGAGCGGATCATGAGGTCAAAAGATCGAGAGCATCCTGGCCAATATGATGAAATCCCGTCTCTACTAAAAAAATACAAAAATCAGCTGGGCATGGTGGTGCACGCCTGTAGTCCCAGCTACTCAGGAGGCTGAGGCAGGAGAATCGCTTGAACCTGGGAGGTGGAGGTTGCAGTGAGCTGAGATCACGCCACTGCACTCCAGCCTGGTGACAAGAGTTGGACTCCGTCTCAAATAAATAAATAAATAAACCTAAAAAATTTATGTACATTTCTGAGCAACGATTTATTCAATGATAAAATAGTAATAATGATGATAATCACAATATGAAAAACAGTCACACCTGTTTGAGAAGGTTCCTGTACGAATCACTTGAATGAATACACTTGAAAAGTGTTTTGCAAACACTTGAGAATAATATGTATATTGTTGTTTGTGAACCAATGATAATTTATAGCATCAAAATATTTATAGCATTATGTTTTAGACATATTATGTAAGCATAAATATCATAACTCAGATTTCCTTACATTTCATTCAATTCTTCCATTATAAAAGATTTATGAAATTATGCAGAATTCAAATATAGAAAACTATTATCTGGTGACTACCAACTTACTGAACCAGACAAGGTCACCTTATATTTAAGCCAAGACACATTTTTAAACTTACTTTCTTGCTTTCTAGATGTCCACGTTATTTCCATTTCCAGTTGTCTTTTTGTTAAAATGAATTATGCTGCATTTTATTATTTTTATTACTATTTATTAGAATTACTTCAGTTTGATACCACTGGAAATAAGCAATACGGCCTTCATATAATGACCTTTTTAATCATTTTCAGAACATACCCTACTTCTCAGACCTAAGTACTTCTGCTGAGGCTATTCCTTCAGGAGTAGCCAGGAATTCCTTTTTCTATTTCTTTCCTAATCAATTCCTGTATAGCTTTTACAGATCAGTTTATACTTTACCTTTTCTTAAATGCTTTCTGTAATCCTTCTAATTAACCATGATGTCTTTGTCTTCTGAAATCTGTGACATTTATTTACATACTTTTCTGTAGTATTTCTTGTATTGCTATGTAAACCTTGGATCAGTTTTTCTCATCTCTTCTCTTTAATTAAACTAAAACATTGAAAATTGTTCACAGGCTTTTCAGCGTGTGTGTGTGTGTGTGTGTGTGTTTGTGTGTATGGTATGTGCTCGTGCCCAATTAAATGTAAATGTATAGTACTTACTTGAATAAAATTTGCTAAAAGATAAAAACATTGAAAGTTTTTCTTTCGACAGTCATTGGGACACGACTTGGAGTTTTAGCCATACTGAGTTTTAATTTTCTTTTATGACTCTCAGCTTCAGAAAAACAAAGTGGAAAAAGATGTACATTAATCATAACGGTGACCTTTCAACTGAGATAATTTATTAATGTTTACCCAGTAAAAATTCAGCAGAAAGTACTGTCATTTGCCAGTAATGCACATTCCTTGTTTCTACATATGTCTCCAAAAGGATGTGAAAGTTGTGAATATCTGTCAGCAACTATCACTATAGGCTTTGAGTTGTGTAGAATACTTTCTGTTGCTGTCATTTGATGTGTTAGTTCTATGAAGCTTTTAAAAAACAGTGTAAAAGAGGCCAATCTTGGAATGCATTTCTCAAATGAAAATGCTGGATGTTTCGTTGACTAGGGAAAAATATGAAATAGGCTCTAGGTATGTTAGGGACAAAAATTGACTAAGATAGTCATTCATTTTAGAATCAGCGATATAATGTTATATATTAATACTTAATATTTGAATGTGAAAAGTTAGGTGTTAATTGATATCACAGTCATATAATTCATTGCATTTTGCTGCTTTTTTATCTTGAGTGGATGGAAAAAAGAACAATTCATAGATAAAGCAACTAGACCCTACTATTAGGACATATAAAATGAGATAAAATAAATAGCTTTTGATACAATCTAATGATGCAGTACATGTATTCCTTGTTAAAGTAAATAAATCTATCAGTTATTTGAGTAACTTCTTTTGCATACTACTACTGCCTTAAAGAAAGCTCTAAGTATCTTTCATATTCTCTCCTAAAATAGTCTTATAGGTGGCTTTCTACTTCCAGCCACTCACTCGAACAATCTACCTAGCATATTACTCCAGAATACTCTTTTAAATACTGAAATATGATATTTTATTCCTTTGATAAGTATTTTTAATTATAGCCTTAATCCTAGAGAATATAGTTGAAGCTCAAAATATGCTTTATGATACAACCCTTTTCTCCTCTTCAGGCTTCTTGTCTTCATTTTCTTTTTTTCTTTCCTCCCCTCTAAGTTCGACCCATGGTAAATCATAGGCATCTGCTAAATGTGAGACATGGTTTTACATTTCTATGTCTTTGCTAAGCTTCCTTTTTTTTGCCTGCTGAATCTCTCTCCCCTCACCAATCGGTGAGTACGTAGCTATAGTTCAATATTTAGTTCAAGAACCACACCTATCAAGACTTTTTTAGTCCATCATTGTTCCCAGGTGAAAATGACTGCTTACCACTTCATGCCTGCATCATACCAGGTACACATTTCTAGCCACATAATAGTGAAATATATTTATTTACTTGTCTGTTTGTTAACCAGTTCTGCACAAGTGACCCGTTCAGAAGAGGAACGATATATTATCTTTCTTGAGTGTTTAGCTCTTAACAGTCATTTCTCAACTGATAAACCTAATAGTACCAATAAAAACGAAAAACAAATTCAGCCTAAAATAATTTAAACCTGGAGCTCTCATTGGCAGGAATAAAATTCAGACAAAGGTATGATTTGGTTCACAACTCATAGTCTTTAGAAATTCTCACATGTAAGTTTAGTACCTGAAAATACTAACAGTTTTGAAAGAGAAAAAAATTGTGTGCTGAGAGAATTGAAGCGATTTTTATTTTTGCTTTTTTCCTTTTCCTCCCTCACTATTATAGGACATAGAAAGTGTATCAATGCATACTGTTCTAATCACACAAAATTGTGTTCCAAGTGTTCAGGACTCTGTTAAGAATATCAATGTAAAATGCCAGGGAAAATGTTCCTGCAGTCCATCCACACCATATAAACTGACACATTTTGAAAAGAACAATGACTAAAGAGATGATACGTACACTTTACAAAATGATTTCCATCTTGTTTTTTGCTGTCAAACTCTCAAGGCTTACACAGTGAAACATTGCTCATCTGCCTACCAGCTTTGTATAATTTATTCTGAGAATCCCTAGAAAGCCATGCCTATCTCTCATCTTCCACTTATGCTTTATTACTTTGATAAATTGTCTCTAAAACAATACTCTAACATTCTTTTGCAATATGACTTTGCTTCTAACAGAGGTAGAATCTATTCCTCTCCCTTAAACCTACACTAGTCTTGTGACTAGGTTTGATCAACAGAATGCAAACGTAACAATGCATTGATTAGAGGGTTAGGTCTTAAGAGATTTTGCAACTTCCAATTTTGGGCTACTGAAACTGTCCTAAGAATATCGCGTATGAAAGTTGGTCCAGTCTACTGGTGGGAAAGAGATCATATGAAGAAAAATGAAGGCATCCTAACAGCCAGTACTAACTGCCAGACATGCAGTTGAGGCCACTGAAAACCTCTAGCCCAAGAGAACCCTGAGCTGAATGCAGGGCGTGAGTAAGCCTATGTGAAACAAAAAGAAAAACCTCCTAGCCAGATACAGAATTATGATAAAGAATATATTCCTGCTTTGAGATATCTTATTACTCAGCAAACGATAGCTGAAACAGGTAACCTTGGCTTTAATGCCTAAGGTAAATCAATAATTCTTCCCATAATTTATTAATAGGAGAAGATTGTCTCTCTACTGTCTCAATGATGATTTTCAAACATTAATTTGCTGCTTCACATTACTTTTCCATGTTTTCTTCAGGCAATCAAGCTCCTTCTTTTTCCATTCTCTATTGTTATAGTAAGAATACCTATTTTATATTTCTGTACAAAGGTATTTTTTAGCTCAGGACAAAAAAGTATATTAAAGGGAGTATAGATGGAGAGCAGGGATGGGTATGACTTCTCTGAGACTTACTCTTAGGATGTAGAACCTTTCTTGCCTATGCTTAGACCTCCCAGTTATCTCCTGTCTTTGTTTTTAACTTAAGGCTCTTTGATGCCAGAAATCCAAGTCCTGCTAACCAAATTGTTTATAAGCCAGATGCCATTGCCCCTCAACTGGTTCCTCTTTGCTTTCTTTTTATTATCTACTCCCTCTCCAGAAATATGAAGGTCAGGATTTGCTGGCTATCTACAGAGCTGGACTTCACAGTGTAAGTCCTGCAGTCCTCAAGACCCAGCTAATGCTCAGTAGTCAGCAGGAATTAGGCCTACTCAAGAGGGGAAGGTGGAGGATGGGGAAAGAGAATGACATTTGTTGACTTTCCACATACATCGCCAAAACACTATTTATAAAAATTTTACAGCTGAAAACACGGAGGCCTGAATAGTAACTTTCCTAGAGGTTCATTAGTAATCCTTAAGTTTGAGAATCAGAACAAATGTTCTAAAGAATTATTGGGACTTTGGGCAGCATAGCAATAACTCAAGCCCTAAGTTATGTGTGACAGAGGAATTCCTTCTCTTTAACAATTATATCAGGGTTTCTGCCCATTAGTGAGTATTTCTTTTCTGTCCGTTAGTGAATATGTAATTATAGTGGATGCAATTGCATGTCTGTAATTCTTCTTTCAGAACCAAACAACTCGTTTCCAAAGCTACAAACAGTGTTAACTGTAGATGACTTACAAATGACTTCCTCTGTGGACTTTGTCTTTGACCATGACAAGGGGTAGCACCCAGGATCATGCCCCTTCCCCTAGCACAGCCTCTACCTAATAAATGATCAATGATGAAGTGCAAAGGCCCGATGCCTTGCCTGCATTCAGTACAACTCTAATGGATCATCCCAACTAAAAAGTTCCGACGACATTAGTTTCTAACTCTTCCTCTGCCCAATCAGATTGGTACCTCTCATCTAGTTTGGAAAATTATCAACTTTTCCCTCCTATCATGCTGACTTTGTCCTTCTTTAGAATTCATTACCTTAGGTTGCACTCTGGCCTTTAAGTACGTGTGTGTGTGTGTGTGTGTGTCTGTGTGTGTGTGTGTGTGTGTGTGTGTTTTCCCCCTTTATTTTCTTATACTTCTTTGCACTGCTTTGAAAAAAAATTTTTTTTCAAATTTTTTTTCAGTTTGATAGTTTCTTTTAGATTGTTATGGGTTTTGTTTCTTGATATTTTAATTTAAAATAGTGAATTTTTTCCAATTTCTTAATTTTTAAATTACATTTGGTCAAATTCGATAATAACCTACTCCATCATACTTTTATTAACACTCTTTATCTTTAAACATGCTTCCATATATGTTGTTTCTAATGATCATATTATTTGCAGAACAGAGTGTGTAGATTTATCTTCAATTTTTTCTCCCTAACTCTGCTTTATAGTTGTTAGTTTCTTTATTGGTTGCATTTCTCATTTGTAATTTCATTTGCATTTGTAATTTGTATTATTATTTTCTGTATTTATTCCTTGAGATATTATTAGTGGTCTTTAAGACCCAAAGAGCATTTTCTTTGATTATATCAGTTGCCAAAGAAAAACTATAACTTGGGATCGCTTTAAAATAAAGTGTTGGCTTTAAGTGCTAATGAACCACATTTTTAGTGTAATTTCTTGCTTCCAATTAAGCTAGTACAATTTGTGGTAAGGAATTCTCAGAAAAGATATCTGTTGTTTGTTTGTTTGTTTGTTTGTTTGTTTGTTTTGGTTTTAGTCTTGTTTTATCCTATCTCTCCCAGCGCCAGGGTTGGGCAGGGAATTTCCCTCAGCATACTTCTGTGGATTCTGTGGAGTGGAGGGAGAGACGTTTTAATTCCTCCACTGAATGACATGTCCTTTAGGGTCGCTGTGATGGGCACCAACCCAGCTCAGCTACATGCATTGTCTCCTGTCATTCACAGGGGAGATTTATAAATACATTTTAAATGCACGTCTTATAAATACATTTTGCATGTTTGTTTATTATGCCTTTTCCTCCCCTAGATTACAAACTTCATGAGAAAAACAGGCCAAGTATATTTTATATTTTAGGTAATAGGGGTCCAGCATTATGGCATTCACTGAATTAAAGCAGATTTTATTTTGATACAGCTGAACTTCTCAGTGAAGACCTCTTTGACTTTCACCAGAATGTATTTTGTTATTCTTCTTTTTGTTCCTGTAATCTTGTAAGAAACTTCTACTGTAGCTATTTCAATGTAGTAAGATAAGTAGACAAAGTAATAAATATTTGACTTTTTATCACTCATAACTTTACTTACAAGAGCCAAACACCTAATTTGTCAGCCAGCCAAATATTCTATGCTTCAATTATCTATAATAATAGTTTAAATTTCCTAAGTACAGCTCCTTCATTTAAAAATAAAAACCAATGCATGTCACATTTATTTTTATTTATTTAAATTTAAATTAAATTAAATTTTACTTTAAGTTCTGGGATATCTGTGCAGAATGTGCAGGTTTGTTACGTAGGTATACAATGTGCCATGGTTGTTCGCTGCACCTATCAACCCATTTTTAAATGACCAACTCATGAGGTGGAAGGGTCCTGTGGTGCCTGAAACCCTGCCTTAAAGGAAAGGAGCCCACTCATTGGGAACAGGTCAATTGGATGACTGGAAAAACATACTTCTTTTTGTGCTTGGGCAATTTTTAAATTGTGATTTGTTTGTTAATCAATTTTTGAAAACTAAAGTGTTGTATGTCTTCTGTTTACAGAAATTCTTCACGCATGCTAAAATGGCAACAATAAAAATGAAGTACATTTTAATGGATAAAAGAAAAACTGTGACTATAACAAAAAACATATTCAAATAGATGTTTTATATCCCTTTCAAATCTCTAAAGTTTGCCTTTTGAAATATTAATTTTATTGAGGTAATTGTCTCTACAAGAGTGATCTGTGTAAAGTCTATAAAAGATGACAAAATTAATATTTAAACAACATAAGTCCATGTCCCCTGGCTCCTGAATAGGACCCAAGAAAAATGTTAAGTCTCGAGGTTAATGCTTTCACTTAACATTGATGCTCTTTTTAAGAAAAATAATAAAATAATTACTAACTAGGCTGATACACTTTTCCTGTTGCTTAAGACTAATTATACGCTATGTGTGGCAGTTTGAAATAGTGGTTTCTTGTAAAGTTATTTAATGTAGGAAACTGTTAAACAAGAACTATATTTTAATTGCTTTTTTGTTGTTGCTTACTTTTATTCTGGAGATAAAAACTAAAATGTTAGATAATGAATGTGTGTTACTGGCATCTAATTCTCAGGTGAGTTCAGCTAAGAGATTGATGTTAACAACTTCCTCTGAAGAGTAATTGTTTCAGGATAGATAGATGAGTATTCTCAAAATCTCTTTCTCACTTTCTTATTGCCATTTATGATTGCACTATGCTCACATTAAATTTTGTTACATGCTTGAGGATGCCACTTATTAATTAAAGCCTCAACAAAAATGAGACTATAATGAGTTTACTTACTTAAACTAATGTGGAAATATTTTTTCCTGTGCTAGCCTGGTCCACACCTGCATTTAAACTAGGATCCAACACTTTGGGAAGTGTTCTATTACTGACACCTAAACTACAAGCCATAATTATATTGTTCTTATTTACAGTCAGCAATTCTACTGTAATGCCATCAAAGGGGATTCTGGAAGCATAGTATTGTCTTTAACAAGGGCAGTATTGCATTATTCAAATTGTTTCTCAAGCTGCTGGCGTCTACAGCCATATCATCCTGAATATGCCCTGATCTCGAATTGTTTCTCAAGACAGCATTCATTTTCATTTGACTGTGTTAAAATTATTATCTGAGTTTATCCTTTAATATTAAATAACTATAATAGCTATATATATAGTACTTTGAATACATTAGCAGATCCTGTATTAGATAACCAAATTGTATTTTCTATTAGGCAGAAGTGTGGAATGAATTGGCAACATCACTGGCAATTGGCCACATATTAAATTGGTGTCAAGAGAGGAAAAATTGATTACTAACCATTTTTTGTGCTAAAGTCATTCCTTTTACTCATTAACATATAATGATCACTACATGGATATTTTCTGGGTTGGGCTGGTATAAAAGAGACTCATATGTATATTTAAATTTTAGACATAATTATATTTTAATTATATATACATATATAACATATTGGTAAGCTATCAAAATGGCCATAATAATTAAAGTGTTATTAAAAATTTATCCATGCATTTGCATTCTAGAATCTGAAAAAAAAATTACTGTTTAACATGATGCCTAACAGAAAATAATAGGACAGAATGAAGCCTGCTAATTAAATATATAATTTTTAGCAATGGTAATACTAAGCACTTCTTCTAGAAGTTAAATTTATAAAGATTTTAAAAATTCTTAATTGTAAGTTAAGCTATATAACAACAAATTGAACATTGTTATTATACATATTTGAAATTACATGAAATAAAGCAATTCCTGAAATTGTAATATTATTTTCTGTGAGGTTTATGAGTGACTGTTAAGGATAAATGCCATCTCATAGTATTCTATTTTGAATCCATATTACAGGTAGAAAATTATTTTCATCATCAACAATATTGATATTATTGGCCTACCCATGTTGTCTTAGCAGCGGTTTAAGTCATTTCTTTGTCACCTACAACTTGGAAGTAGGATTTATAGCTCAGCTTTAGAGATTAACATGATTATATTAATAGGAGAAGTTTTAAAAAGCCACTAGAAATCTGTTTATTTTCTAATCAGTAAAAACCAAAATAGTTCATTTTAAAGTTTTTGTCTATTTCTATAAACATTCTGAATAGCTAAATTAGAAACTTTAAAAATATGTGCTCATCTAATTAAAAAAACAGTAGTGTAGTCTCTTATACAAAGGGTCTTTCTTCAAAAAAATTTATAAATAAAGTTAAAATGTTGACTTAACACATTAAAATTGTCATACATTAGGAAGTTTTTAAAAATATATATCTAAATAACCCCTTTTGCTCTAATTTAATCTACCTGATTTTCTGATTACAAAAAAGATAATAAAAATCTTTTAAAAAATTAAATATTAAGTTTTGAAAAAGAAACATATGTTTATGTTAAAACATTCACAATGTATCCAGGATAAAAAGAGGAAAAGCCTAGTTCCACTTCTTTATTCCAAAAGGCAACCAACCTGCCAAGTTGTTTTTACTCTTTCAGAAATAAAAGTATATTAACATATGCTCAACGTGTTGACAATGTATTGAAGACCATTGAATATAGATTTCAGGAGTGTAGAAACTGTGGGGTCTGACATAGTGTTATATGGTCCATTTATTTTGTACATATGTAAAGGATACTTTAATTCCTATTGAGGTAAAATGTAATTGGAAAACATCTCTTCACAATCCTAAGCACATATATCAATATATATGTATCACTCAACTGTTAGACAAATTACTTCTCTTACACAAAGATATTTTAAAGAAAAAAGAAAGCAAATAAAAAAGTGGCAATTTACTAGTGACAATATAAACTAGTAAAATACGTATAATATATATGATATACATATGTGTGTGTGTAATTTTTGAAAGAATATAAACAAGAACTCAATGGGAAAGATTAAAATGCAAATACATGCCCACATATGCAAGTCGAGTTTTATAATTTAGTGAATAATTATTTTTAAACTATAAATTAATGGACATCCACCATTATGTTTTGTGGGATGGTCACTGGTTTTAAGAGGTCACCCAGTGAAAGCTGGGATAATGAGATTTGTAAAAGTAGAAGCAGCAGACATGCAATTAATTCCTGCATGAAAAGTCAGAGGTTGAAATTAAGGAGTTTGAATAATGTATTTGTTTTCCCTCACAAAGCCTACACACACAGTTAAGTATATAACCTTTAAGAAATAATTATATTTTGTCTAGTTAAGAAAAAATAATGAATAAATTTACTAGAAGTTGTGTTATCCTATTACTAGTCATTGTTACCTTTATTTTGAACATTACAATCTTAAAATTTTTCCATCATACAAAGGTTTTATCAAAGTAGAATCAAAGCTGTGTATTATGCCCATGAAATTATTCTAAAATTTAAATATATTGGCTGAGTATCTCCATAGGTTGATTTATTTTCCTCTTTTCAAAAATACCAATAATAGAGTCAATTGAAGAAATTCCCAGAATACATTCAAATTAAAAATATATCTTTTTTTTGCAATTGCAAATACACTATATTTCTGAAAAATATCTAAGAATCCAATTTGTGAGGCAATAATATGTACCTATAGACATCAGGATTTCCCAATTTTTTGGCATTCTAACATCGACTATAGCAATATGTAATCCACCAATCCCCTAAATAATATTAAAATAATTTAATTTTCATGTAGTATATTATAAATATAATATTTTGAATACATTTCTAAAATTTGGGGTTACTATTTTATTAAACTATATATAATGTATTTAATTGTATGACATGCATAAACTATAATATTCATACAATCTTCAATTTTTGCCATTTAATAACAGAGATGTGTAATAATTAAATGTTTACATAAGAAAATAATATGCTGATAAATCGATTTTAAATTGACAGTGTATATTACATTTGGTTTTGAAACCAAAGGGATACGGAAAGGCAAAATAAAAGTTATTATATTTTATAATATAGACACTCTTTTTATTCCTTATTTATAATTATCGCATTTTTATTGAAAAATCAAACCGGCCGGGCAAGTTGGCTCATGCCTGTAATCCCAGGCAAGGCCAAGGCGAGAGGATCACGAGGTCAGGAGATCGAGACCATCCTGGCCAACATGGTGAAATCCCGTCTGTACTAAAAACACAAAAATTAGTTGGCCGTGGTGGCATGTGCCTGTAATCCCAGCTGCTCAGGCTGGGGAAAGAGAATCACTTGAACCTGGGAGGCAGAGGTCTCGGCGAACCAAGATTGTGCCACTGCACTCTAGCCTGGCAACAGAGTGAGACTCCATCTCAAAAAAAAAACAAAAAAAACAAAAAAAAAAAGAAAGAAAAAAGAAAAAGAAAAATCAAATCATTTAAGTTAATATTTTGTGTTACAAATGAAAAGATTAAAAGTTTCAGTTTGCTATGATTTTTAAATGCCAAACTTCTCTTAATCACAACTATATTTACTCTTTTAAGCGTTTGTGTATTAAATTATAGAAAATCTTGAACTTTTTTTATATCAGATTCCAACAGATATAAGCATTTCAAGAATATCTAGGGGGGAAGTTGCAGAATTATTATAATTGTTCCTTATGCTTCCTAATTGTTTATCAACTATCAATTATAAAAGTTAACAAGAATTTCAAGAATAAATGTAATATTTAAAGATCTTTTTCACAATCTTTATTTAGGCTTATCTTCCAAGCAGAAAAGTAAAACAATTATAAGCATGCATCTTAACAGAGTTTAAAAAATTAAGGATACTCATATAAAAACACTGAAATAAATAAACAGAATATATTAAGAATAAACAAACTCCTTTAATCCTCCCTGCTTTTTGAAGCTTTTCTAATGTTAAATCAACTTTCATTTTCTAGGATAAATACAACTTAGTTCTGATGTATTTTTATTATTTTTACATAATGCTAGATTTACTTAACTTCTTAAGATTATTGGATCTTTTGTTCATAAGTGAGACTGGCTTTGATAGTTCTTTCATACTCTTTGTTCAGTTCCAAGGCTAAGATTTTCTACTCTCAGACTGGGTTAGGGAATAGATCCTCTTCTATCTTTTGGAAGTGTTTAAGATTAGAATTATGTCTGCAAACTTCATTCAAATTTTTCCAGTGAAATATTTGTCCTGGGTGTTTTCATTATTTTTCACTGTAGTAGGGATAACTTAAAAATATACAAATGTCATGTCTCTACAAATACATGCAATATTCTATGTTAATTATACTAGAGCGTGATTCAGAAACATTAGCTTGGATCAAAATTACCTAAAGGGGCCAGGCGCGGTGGCTCACGCCTGTAATCCCAGCACTTTGGGAGGCCAAGGCGGGCGGATCACGAGGTCAGGAAATCGAGACCATCCTGGCTAACACGGTGAAACCCCGTCACTACTAAAAATACAAAAAATTAGCCGGGCGCGGTGGCTGGCGCCTGTAGTCCCAGCTACTCGGGAGGCTGAGGCAGGAGAATGGCGAGAACTCGGGAGGCGGAGCTTGCAGTGAGCAGAGAAAGCGCCAGTGCACTCCAGCCTCCGCGAAAGAGCGAGACTCCGTCTCAAAAAAAAAAAAAAAAAAATTACCTAAAGGGCTTGTGAAACTACAGACTAATGGGCTTCATGTGCAGAGTTCTGGTTACGAAATATGTGGTTTCCTCAGAGAGTTTGCTTTTCAAACAAGATCTCAAATGATGCTGTTGCTGCTAGTGCAGGGATCACCTCTGAGAACCACTATACACAAAGGTTGGAACAAAGATTATTTACCACTTAGCTTCAAATATCATCAACCCATGGTCAATTTTACGTTATATATGTTCTTACCATATCCTCTTACCCAGATTACTTTGAAACAGATGACAGATATTATTTTATTTGTAAACCTATCAGTGCTTAACTCCAAAATACAAACAGTCAGTTTTTCTCAGTGTTAGTACAGTTATGCACTACATAATGACATTTGGGTCGACGACAGAACGCATAGACAACAGTGGTTCCATAAGATTAAAATGGAAATGAAAAATGTTTATCACATATTGATAAAATAAGTGACAAGCTATCTTAATGTCCCAACCCAATGCATTACTTATGTGTTTGTGGTGATGCTGGTGTGAACAAACCTACTGGGTTAGTAGTGTTATTAAAGTATAGCAATACAATTTTATACAGTACATAATACTTAATAATGATAATAAATGACCATGTTTCTGGTTTATGTATTTACTACACCATACTTTTGTCATTATTTTAGAATCTATTCCTTCTACATATATATTTTTTTAATTTTTTTTTCTGATTATACTTTAGGTTTTAGGGTACATGTGCACAATGTGCAGGTTTGTTACATATGTATCCATGTGCCATGTTGTTTTGCTGCACCCATTAACTCGCCATTTAGCATTAGGTATATCTCCTAATGCTGTCCCTCCCCCATCCCCCCACCCCACAACAGTCCCCGGAGTGTGATGTTCCCCTTCCTGTGTCCATGAGTTCTAATTGTTCAATT
>NW_026652293.1:22081475-22244296 GCF_009828535.3 Hylobates moloch
TGTTTCTTAAGAAGTTTTAAATAACTGAGTAAACCTCTTCATTTGTTATTGGTCTTTTCAGGCTTTCTATTTCTTCTTACTTCTCACTTAGTAGATTTTGTATTTTTATGAATTTATCTATTTCTTCTAGTTGGTCCATTAATTGGGGGAATATCACTCATAATTGTCTATTATAATTTTTAATTGTTGTGCCATCAGTTGAAATATTGCCTCTTTCAGTTTTAATTTTATTTGATTTTTCTCTTTTTTTCTAATTTGTTTATTTTTTAAACATACCAAATCTAAGTTTTAGCAATTTTTAAATTGTCTTTCTATTCTCTATTTCATAGATATCTGCTCTGATACTTATTCTTTACTTTCTTCTGCTCAATTTGTGCTTAGTTTGTTTTTCTTTTCCTAGTTTCTTGAGGCATAAAGTTAGGTTGGTTATTTGAGTTCTCCTTTTTCTTAATGTAGACGTTCATTGCTATAAACTTCTCTCTCAGTACTTCTTTGACTGTACTCGATACATTTTGGTATGTTTTGTTTTTGTTTATCTTGAGATGGTTGCTGATTTACTTTTTGATTTCTTCTTTTATCTAATTGTTGCTTGGTGGTGTATCGTTTAACCCTTTTCCATTTATAAAGAAGTGCAGCTCACTGCCAGCATTCATTTAATTTTACATAAACACATTCATTGAGGATGAAGCAAATATGATTGACTTTCAATGTAGAAATAAAATATAAATATTGTTCTAGGAGCTATTTCTAAACAGAACTAACATCAAACTCATCTGAATCATCCAAATCATCTATTTCAGAAAAACTGGATGCATCAAATGAATCTTTGGCCAACAATGGTTCAAGAACGATGTTAACATCACATTTAAGAATGCTGTGTTTTCCAGGATTTGGCATTTTCAGTAATTAAGAATTATTATATTTTATAGATGAAAGTACCACTATTAAAAACAGAATGCTATAAATAGAATGATGTCTTTTTTTCCAAAGTTTATATACTAGAGCAATGTGAAAATAATAACAAAAGTGAGATATTTTGTGGCAAAGTTATCTCTGGGTAAACTGCAGCCACAAGAACTGCTGATGAGTACTCTCAAGAAAAATGGGAAAGGGCTAATTTTCATGCTTTTGTGAATTTTCACATTTTCCTGTGGTTATTGATTTCTATTTTCATTCTATTGTGATTGGAAAAGATACTTGAAATGATTTCAATCTTCTTGAAAGTTTTAAGACTTGTTTTGGGAACTACCATATTTTTTATCCTGGATAACGTTCTGTGTGCACTTGAGAGAAATGCATATTTTATTACTGTTGGGTAAAATGCTTTGTATATATCTGTAGGACCATTTGGTCTACAGTGTTTTCAAGTCTGTTGTTTTCTTATTGATTTTCTACTTCAATACCCTACTCTGTAATTGAGAGTAGGGTATTGAAATCACCTACTATTATGATATTACAGTCTATCTCTCACTTCTGATTTGTCAATGTTTGCTTTAGGTAATTAGGTGTTCTGATGTTAGGTGCATACATATTTATAATTATTATACGTATTTTCTGAATTGACCCTTTTATCATTATATAATGAGCTTATTTGTCTTTTGTGACAGTTTTTGACCTAAAGTCAATTTTTAAAGATTTTTTTATTTTTAATTTTTGTAGGTATATAGCAGGTGTATATGTTTGTCTGATATAAGTATAGCCACTTCTTCTCTCTTTTGTTTACCATTTGTATGAAATGTCTTCTTCCAACTCTTCACTTTCAGCCTATGTGCCTCCTTATGTCTAAGGTGAGTTTTTATAGTCAGCAAAAGGTGGTTATTGCTTTTTTATCCATTCAACTATTCTATATATTTGAATGCAGTATTTAGTCAGCTTCTAATTAAAGTAATTATTGGTAGGTAAAGGCTTGCTATTGCACTTTTTTATTATCTTTTATTTTGTAGTTCTCTTGTTTTCTCCTCTCTTTCCTTGTGTTTATTTTTTCAGTGACATGCTCTGTGCTCTTTTTTTCTCTTCATCTTTTATTTATCTATTATAGGTTTTGCTTCTTGTGGACAATATGAGATTGCATCAAAAATCTTATATTAATAACAGTCTATATTAAGCTGAGAACAATTTAACTTAAATCACAAACAAAACTACATTTTTACTTATTTGACACACACATTATGTTATTGATATCAGATTTTGCTCTTTACACACCACCATTAATGTGTTACAATATTTATATTTGTCTATACATTTGCCTTTGCCAGTGAGAGTTATACTTTTAAATGCTTTTGTGTACCATATAGTATCTCTTTATTATAATTTGTAGAACTCTTTTTAGTACTTCCTAGAAAGCAGGTTTAGTGGTGATAAACTCCCTCAGTTTTTACTGACCTGGGAAAGTGTTTTTCTTTTCAGTATTAAAGGACATATTTGTTGGTTATAGTATTCTTGGCAGCAGTTTTTCCTTTACGTGTTTTAAATATATCAACCCATTCTTTCTCGGTCCACATAGTTTCTGCGAGAAATCCTCTGACAGTTTTGTGAGAGTTCCCATGAATGTGATCACTTCTACCTCTGCTTTCAAAATTCTCTCCATCTTTGATTTTGGTCAATGTAATTGTAATGTGCCTTGATGTAGATATCGGTATGTTTTACTGATTTGGGGTCTTTCAGTTTCATGAATCTGAATGTTCATTTCTCTCTCAAGATGTGGGAAGTTTTCTGCATTATGTATTTAAATAATATTTCTTCTGCTTTCTCTCTCTTCTCTTTTTAGACTCCTATAATGTATGCTTTGTTGCAATTGGTTGTGTCCCATAAGTGCCATAAGCTTTCTTCACAATTTTTCAACTTTTTTTCTTTTTCCTCTCTGACAGTCTAGATTCAATTGATCTGTCTTTGAATTCACTGATTCTTTGTTCTTTTGATCAAGTTTGCTGTTGAATCTTTCTATTGAATTTTTTTATTCAGTCCTTATATTCTTCACCTCCAGGATTCTGTTTGTTTTTTTGGCTCTTTGTTTATTGAACTAATTTTGTCCTTATATTTTTTCTGAGTTTTGTTTATTTGCAAATATATGTTGTTTTATATTCCAATAAGCTTCTTCTTTAAGATGAATTCTTTGTCAGAAAATACATAGATATCTATTTCCTTAAGGCTGGTTACAGGAGTTTCATTAAGATCTGTTTGTGGTGTCATATTTCCCTGGTTCTTCCTGATCTTTGTATCCTTCTGCCACTGTCTGCCTATTTAAAGATGCAGTCACTTTTTCCCTAGACTTTACCAAATTACTTTGGCAGGGAAATACCTCTATGATAGTCAACCTGGTCATAGATTCTTGGTGGTCTGCTGCTGCAGTCTGTGTGTAGGTGGGACCTGCTGTTAGAACCTGTGTGCAGGTGAAGCCTACTGTTGGGGTTTATGGGAAGGTGGATTCTACCACCACAGTCTGTACACTTGTTGTTGAGAGACCACACCACTTTTCTTTGTACTTAAGTTCTTCCAAGGAATTGAGTCATGCCAATTTCACCAACGTTCTGGGTGAGGCAATACAAAATGGTTCTCTTGGGAAGTGCCCTGAAATGCTGGGAAGCTCCAAGTCCACTTATACTATATTTTCACCACAGGAGAAATTATAGATCAAATAAATTCTTCTCAGTGATGAGCCATACTGACTTAAAAAGCAACGATACAAGAAAACTTCTCTTTCTCTTTTTAATGTGGCTTTCTTTTAGTTTCTGTGCTATGCTTCACTGTGTGTGGTACTGCATCCCTTGGATTTCAGAGCTCTTACAATGGCATTTTTAAAAAATCTGTTGATGGTTGTCAAGTTGGTATTTATGTAGGGGGATGAACTTGGGCCCTCTGTCCTGCCACTTTTTTAAATACACTCTCAATAAATTAATCATAAAGCAACATAGTCCCAAGTTAATTTTAAATAAATATGCATATCATACACATATGTATGTAATTAACAATTTATCAAATGTCAAAATTAATGTTTCATTTTTTGCATCATTCTATACCTCAATTTAATCAGGCCGTTTCTTTTTTTATATTGTGATTCAGCTCAGATATAAACTTTTCAGTAAACTCTCTAATCCCTCAGGATTTATTAGCTCATTCTAAGTGCTCTCTTAGAATTCCCTAAATATATTCATAATTATTCTACATGAATAACACTATATCATAATTTCCTCTGTATTCTAATTTGTCTCCATTTGACAGCAAGTTTTTTAAGAGCAATCACCCTTTATTGTTCATAATTACATTATTGTATTCTGTCACATTCAAAAACAAGTATAAACCTGTTTTTGTGATTGACCGAATGACTGAATGGAAATAAAACAGAACATTTTCCATGTTTTTAGCATTATTTCTTATGTAAGGGAATTTTTTATATATAACTTTAACATTTATAACTGCTGTCTAAATAATCATATATATTATTATAAATCAAAGGATTCATTTGATGAAATTTATAAATTTGCTTCCAAATACTATTTTTTATTCATCTATATATACATATATGTAAATATATGCATGCAGAAGCACATATAAATTTTCATATAATTAAGGTATAAGTAGAGATTATCTAATAGTAAGTGTGATTGCAAATTTGATAATACTATTCAATTTGTGAAATTTTTCTATTCACAATATTGGAAAATTTTTAAAATTTCCTTTCCTAAATTTTGACTTGTATTCATTTGTTAGGTCTGCGGTCATATATGATTACATTCATTGTTGAAATATTCTTATGGCACTATTACCAGTACTCTAAGGGTTAAAAGTATAGGAATAAGGCTGTCTATATTTGCTTGGAATAAAGAGGTTGACTATGGAAACCAGAACCAGGAATATGAGTATCTTAGCTTTAGTTGAGCTCTTACTTGAAGGCAAGAGTTTGAAAAATATTCTCTATCCAGCTTCTATGTCTCATAAAACATTAGAAATATTGATTACCCCTACAAATTTTGGAACATTTTTCTCTATATGTGGGTATATTGTTGAGTAGCCTACTGCCTGTTTTGAATTGAAACAAACATAAATTATAAAGTCAGACAAATATGTGTCTAGCCACCATCATGTATTAATAGGTGTTAGTTACAATGCCTAACTCATAAGTTTATTCTAAGAATGAAACAAAATGACATATGAGAGGATGCAACACACTACACTAACATGTATCAATTTCTCAGCTACTTATCGCTTGACAGTTAATATTAAATAATTATGCATAAAGTGACTTAATATTGGTTTTGATGTGTAAAATATACAAGTAATATTTTTTTCTCAAAAATCACTTGAATTAGAACACTCTAAAAAGTCCTTATAAAAATTCCTGAGAGCACCACTGAAAAATCACTGGGGACCTAGGAGTGTACATTAGGAAAATCCCTTTGGTAATTTCTATGAATTATAGGCAATGATATTTAATGTTTACCTTTAAGTTTAATTGTGTATATTCTATAAGGAAAATATATTCATGGCTTATAATAAACATTCAAATAATAACAATCATTATATGAAACTGCTTTAACATTACTAAAACGCTCTATGACTATAGATATTTTGATGTTATTAACAAAAATAATGAAAACACATAGCTATATGCCCTTTCAAAAACTATTCCTACAGGTGATATAGATGCTAATTTTAGCTAGTTTACAGGTTTATTTCTTAATTTAGATAATGTTACCTGATATAGTCTCTTTTTTGGGGGAAACAATTATGTTCTCTAAAACAAAATTCATACTTGTTACTACACATTGCAGAATGTAGCATCTCAAAGAGAAAGTTTGTCTACTATTGCAAAGAATAAGCTAGAAACAAGTATGGGCATTCCCTGTTCAGTCACTTTCCAACATCTTGTAGCATTATGTAAAGTTGTTTCTTAATCTCCATAATGAAAAACACCCAAATTAAAAGTTTATTCAAGCAAAATATATTTATATGGACTGCTTTACACCCAGGGCTAGTAACCTGTCTCAGCAATTCTCCAGTTTAGTTGTCTATCCTTTTACCTAGTCTCTGCACTTCACATTACTACTTCAGAGTGCTCTTCACAAAGAAGGCCAAATGATATCTAAGTGTGTGTGTTTGTATGTGTGTGCACACATATGCAGGTGTGTCTGTGTGTGTGTGTCATATTCAGAGTATTGCACTACTCTGGTTACCAGAATTCAAATTTCACAAGAATGAAATCCAATTTTTTAGAATAAACAGAAGGCTCTGTGTGGTTTGATCTTTGGCTACTATTTTAATCTTTCATGCATAAATCACACTGTTTTTTAATTCTTCATATAACTCTCTGCTTTGAATATCTCTCTCCAAATGGCTAGATCCTCTGTACCCTTCAAATTTTAATGGTAAAATAATGTCCTTATGATTTTTTCTCTTCATCCAAACTAAAGAGATGTTTCTCAGTTGTTCCATATCAATTATTTATCATGGCAAATGTCATAATTAAAACATTTTTAATTGTTTGTACTTTTTTCCCTAAAAGCATAAATAGTATATGGTTTGGTTTTTGGTAAATACATAGAGTGAAATATTTCACATGTAATAGTTTTTTAATAAACATTTATCTTACAAATTAATGAATGAGTAAAAAACAGTATGTTAAGTAGCAAAATGCAATGCAATTTTGTGAAAATATTTACTGTATTTTTAATTCATGAGGAATTATATATTTTACTTTTCTCTAATCTTTCTAAACAATGTGATATATTTATTCTTCTATTTCAAAGACAAAAGGTAAAATTAGATCATTTGGAGTGTTAAATTGACTGAAGAGTTTTATTTATGAGAAAAGTTGCCTGCAGTGTTTGATTGCAGGAATACTACAAATAATATATAGCTAATGATCATCCTCTTCCATACTTCCCCCCAAATATTCTACTTAAATCAAAAATTTTTTAAGTGAATTCAGTTAAATTGCATTTTTTTAATGGAAAGCTACAGGGTGTCTATTAGTTGGAATTCCAATAGTGTGTTAACTTTTTTACTGGCTATTTAGAGCATTAGCTATGCACAATATTACTTTCCTTTTGATCTCTGAAACATATCAGATTGCAAAATATGCATTATCTGAGTAACCCAAAAAACGTAACTTTCTCTTAGCCTTTGTGGTGTCACAGTGTGATGGAATAAAAAAGGAAAATTATTCCTTTAGGATTATCGTGTATTTCATTGGCATATTTTAAAAATCATTTTCAGCATACTTTACTGTAAGACACCATTTATGGTTTTTTTGGTACTATTCTTCCTATTTATAGTCAAATTTTAGGAAAACTAGGGCAGTGCAAGGAAATGCAAAGCATTTAATCAAGGTAATTCTTTAAAGAAAATGTTTCAGTATTACAACCGTTACTGGAAACAGGTCCCAATACAGACTCCAAGAGAGGGTTCTTAGATCTCACACAACAAAGAATTTTGGGCAAGTCCATAGAGTAAAGTGAAAGCAAGTTTATTAAGAAAGTAGAGGAATAAAAGAATGGCTACTCCATAGACACAGAAGCCCTGAGGTGGCTGGTTGTCCATTTTTATGGCCATTTCTTGATGATATGCTAAACAAGGGGTGGATTATTCATGTATCCCCTTTTTAGACCATATAGGGTAACTTCCTAATGTTACCATGGCATTTGTAAACTGTCATGGCGCTGGTGGAAGCATAGCAGTGAGGATGACCAGAGGTCACTCTTGTTGCCGTCTTGGTTTTGGTGGGGTTTGGCCAGCTTCTTCACTGAAAACTGTTTTATTAGCAAGGTCTTTATGAATTGTATCTTGTGCCAGCCTCCTATCTCATCCTGTGACTTAGAATACCTAACCACCTGGGAGTGCAGCCAAGTAGGTCTCAGCCTCATTTTACCCAGCTCCTATTGAAGATGGAGTTGCTCTGGTTCAAACGACTCTGACATGATTGAATTAAGTTAATCAGCACTGCTGGCAGCTCCTTTTGGAATCATTTCCAAAGTTAGCTGGAAATTCTTGTTACCCCCATGCTGTTTGCTAGATAGCTCTATTTTCCTTTGTTTTCCAGAAATCATTTTTGGACCTTTCATTTGTAGCTGCAGGTTCCATGAGTTTAAATAGCACTATAGATACCACTCGTGACTAGTTTGACTCTATGGAATTGTGAACCCCAAATATCTGAGACAGGTCTCAGTTAATTTAGAAAGTTTATTTTGCCAAGGTTGAGGACATGTGCCCATGACACAACCTCAGGAGGTCCTGATGACGTGTGCCCAAGATAGTCATGGCACAGCTTTGTTTTATATATTTTAGGGGATATGAGACATCAATCATTATATGTAGGATGTACATTGGTTCTGTCCGGAAAGGCAGGACAACTCAAAGCAGGGAGGCAGCTTCCAGTTCACAAGCAGGTGAGAAACAAATGGTTGCACTCTTTTGAGTTTCTGATTAGCCTTTCCAAAGGAGGCAATAAGATATGCATTTATCTGAGTGATTAGAAGGATGATTTCGAATAGAATGGGAGGCAAGTTTGCAGCTGGCCAGTTCTCACCAACACAGGCCTCCATAGCAACTCTTACAGTACTGACTGAGTGGTTAAGTTAAATATTAAAAAGTAAAAAAAAAAAAAAAAAAAAAAAAAAAAAAAAGCCAGTGCCCTTATAGAAAGGCTGGAATGTAACAAAAACCCACCAAGAGTTTTGCCTAAGCCTTTCCTGGGCCTTAAAGCATGAGAAAATAATGAAGAAATTATTGACAGGACCCATTTAGGATTAAACAAGTTGTATTGGGGGTCTGAAGAAACTCCCCAGGCCTCCACAGACAAGTTTATTGGGGGTTTGAAAGAAATCCCCAAACCTCTATGATTTAGCAGCAGACAGGATAAAGGTAATCACCCAGCACCTGGACCAATTTAGATTAAGTAAATTTACTGAGGCTCCAGAGGAAGGTCTTCAAGACTCAGACCTCAGTTACAGATAAGAGAAGTTAATCACTTTTGTCTTTAGATGAATGCACAATTACATATAGACATATAGCTTAGAAGATATATAATCTTGAAAACTTTGTAATTTTGAGTTGGTCTGGCAATAATATCCAGGCCTTCTCCTTGTAACAAGTTGCAGAAATAAAAACTCTCTTCCTCCCCAGTTCATCTGCATCTCGTTATTGGGCCACGAGAAGTAGCACCTCAGCCCTCAGCTTGGTCTGGGAACTGGTTTGCCCTAAGCAGTTCCAAGCCTGACTTTTCAGTTTAGCTTAGTGATTTTGGGGCTCCAAGAATTATTTTCCTTTCACAGAATCTACTATAACTCCTGGATGCTTTTAATAAAAATTATATATGTTTAAACTTTTTGGTTTAACAGAATTAAAATAGTGTTCTAAGAAAGAAAAAAAAAGAAGATATTTTAACTAGTAATTTTGTAATAAAGAAAGACAAATTTGAGGTATTTTGGCCACAAGCATTCTCCTGAAGAATTTCTTCTAATTCTCCCTTTATTTTATATATATCTAAAAATTGGCACCCACAAAACATGGAAGCAACACTCTAGAATTAATCATAGAAACATTTTATTTCAAGAAAGTAAGAACTCCAAAGTGAACATAACACTTCAACTCCAACTATCTGTCAACAAAAAGAGTCAAACTCTGCGAAAATATTTTAAGAGTTTTATTCTGAGCCAAATATGAGTGACCATGGCCCATGACACAACCCTCAGGAGGTTCTGAAAACACACGCCCAAGTTGGTCGGGGTACAGCTTGGTTTTATATATTTTAGAGAGCCATGTGACATCAATCAAATACATTTAATAATACATGGATTTGATTCAGAAAGGTGGGACAACTCAAAACGCAGGGGGTGGGGGGACTTCCAAGCTATGGGTAAATTTAAACATTTTCTGGTTTATAATTGGCTGAGTTTATCTAAAGACCTGGGATAGCTAGAAAGGAAATTTTCAGGTTAAGATAAAAGATTGTAGAGACCAGTGTTCTTTTGAAGTCTTATAGTGGCTGCCCTTAGAGACAATAGATGACAAATGTTTCCTATTCAGATCTTTAAAAGGTGCTAGACTTTTAGTTAATCTCTTCAGGATTGGGAGGGCCTGGAAGAAAAAGATCTAGCTGTGTTAATAGAGATTCTTTACAGATGCCAATTTCCCCCCACAAAGGACAGCTTTGCAGGGCCATTTCAAGATATGGCAAAAAAAAAAAAAGCATGTCTTGGGATAAAATATTTGTATTTTCTTTCTCATCTTGTAATGCTATGCCAGAGTCAGATTAGAAAGTAAGTCATAATATATATGGTTAAATGAAACCCATCCAATGAGGATTTATGGTTTATAGGGCATGATTCCACACACCCATTAGATAGGAATTTGGGCACGATAAAAGTTTCAGAGCTTAGCCCTCATATCTGTTAATCTGACCCATGGAACTTAATCAAATGTATCTTCCTCTCTTTCTTCTTGATGAATATATAAATTGAATTAGTGTATCTCCTATGCATCTAAGATGGTGGAATGCACCAATCTTAGGAGAATTGAGAGGAGAGCTACATATTTTCTTTTTTTAAAGACTTAATTCTCTTGTATAAGTCTCGGTGAAGAATTTGTTATCCAGCTCCAAAAACGTGGTTATTAAGTCAGCAGAATTTTTGTCACCAAAGGATAGGAAATCAGAATCTCAGGCCCTAACCCAGATCCACTGAATCAGAATCTGCATTTTAACCAGATTCCCAGGGGATTTATATGGCCATAAAATTTTGAATAGCACTGACATTTTCATTAAAATATTAAATTGTTTTCATTAAAATGTTTAATTAAATTTTAAAATTTAAACATACCTCAACAAACTAGGTTCTTTGTGACAGAAATTACAAAATCAGTACAGCAAGATTATCTTTTTGTTTCACAATACCTGGAACAAAATCTTCTAATAGTGACTTTAATTGCATGTGTGGAAGTAAATGCTGGCATCAGCTGAGAAAGAGTTTTATTTTAAACCCAACATAACCTGGTTTCCTTATATTTAAAAATTCATTCTTTTGCTGATCTTTCCTCCTTTCAGATTATCAACAGATTTTCTCTCTTCTTGGATACTTCTCATTGAGAAGAGTCTAGGCAGTCCTTTACACATTTTCAATATGGTAATATTTTTAGCTAGTTCATTATGTTTCTTAGAAACATTTCCTGTTTTTTATATTCCCATGGGTGACAGCATTACCAAACTCTCTGCTGTTACTTACATAACAAAGGTGCTCTTCCCTTTACTGGGGTCTTTTTGGTTTTCATTAAGTCTCCTAAAAGCCTTTCCAGACAGCTTATTGCTCAGTACCTACTTACTGAACATTTAAAAAAAATAATTCTGGTAGAATTCAGTTGCTAGGTACCAAATTTCTGTTTCACATGTTATGGGTGTAATAAAAATTTACTATCAATTATTGGTCTTAAAACAACCACGTTGTTACACTCATACATTCTCTGTATCAATAATTTAGAAAGGGACAGAAAAGACAGATTTGGTTTGCTTCAGGTATTTTAAGGTCCACGACTTGGGTCTTCCCAGCTGAAGCCCCAGTTGGGAAGACCCAAGTCCTGGACCTTAAAATATTCTGAAGTCATAATCATTTACAAGTCTTACACCTGACTGCCAGCTGGAACTTCACCTGGGACTGTGGACAAGAATCCCTTACCTGGCCTTTTCATGTGATCTGGGCTTTCCCACAACATGAGATCAGTGTTCTGAAGATAAGTCTCTCAGTTCATAAATCAGACGTTTTATCATCTTTTAAGACTTGGCCTTGGATTTAATGCAGTTTAATTTCTGTCATATTCTTTTCATTATAATTTAGTCACATGTTCTGCCTTAATTTAAGGAGTGAGGAATTTGACTTCACGTCCTGATGGGGGAGTGACAAGGTCCTAGAATAGCAAAATTAGATGCAATCTACCAAAACTGGCTAATTTCATGTGTTTAAATGATTACTTATGTGAAGACTTCTACCAATATGTAGACTTATCCAAGCATTTATTTTTGTTCCAGAATTTAGATGTCTTAAGAAGAAGGAACAAAAACTGTAATTTGGTTATACTTAGAATCCTTAGCATATGATTAAAAGTATACTACATGCTTCATAAATACTCATCAACTTATAATGATTCAGTGGCTATTTCCAAGTATCACCATTTGAATGACATCAATACCTCATAAAATATTTAGAAAAAATAAACTTCTAATCAAAGACCATTGAACCTGTAGGCTAAGTTAACTATTTATGTGTTTATTTACTTAAGGCTTGAATAAGAAAAATATGCCAACACACATATTGATCCCAGAAGTATGTGAAGATTTATAACTCACACAATGGTAATCAGCTGCCCCTCACCTACACTAAGAATTTAACAAGAGAAGAAAAATGGATTTAAGTTGTAGTATGAACAGCCTAGATTGGGAAAATTTAAACTTTGGTTTGAAAAGACCAAAATCTCTAAAGATTTTAAGACAGTGTCTAAAATGACCAAATTGGAACAGCTCCAGTCTGTAGCTCCCAACATGATTGATGCAGAAAATGGTGATTTCTTCATTTCCAACTGAGGTACATGGTTCATCTCATTGGGACTGGTTGGACAGTGGTTGCAGCCCACGGAGGGTGAGCTGAAGCAGGATGGGGCATTTCCTCACCTGGAAAGTGCAAGGGGTCGGGGGATTTCCCTTTCCTAGCCAAGGGAAGCCATGGCAGACTATACCTGGGAAATCAGGACACTCCCACCCAAATACTGAGCTTTTCCAATGGTCTTAGTAAACGGCACTCTAGGAGATTATATCCCGCGCCTGGCTCCGTGGGTCTCACACCCACAGAGCCTTGCTCACTGTATTGCAGCAGTCTGAGATCGACCTGCAAGGCAGCAGCCTGGCAGGGAGAGGGGGGTTCGCCATTGCTGAAGCTTGAGTAGGTAAACAAAGTGTCAGGGAAAGCTTGAACTGGGTGGAGCCCACCGCAGCTCTGCACAGCCTGCTGCCTCTGTAGACGCCACCTCTGGGGGCAGGGCATAGCTGAACAAAAGGCAGCAAAAACCTCTGCAGACTTAAACATCCCTGTCTGACAGCTCTGAAGAGAGCAGTGGTTCTCCCAGCACAATATTTGAGCTCTGAGAATGGACAGACAGCCTCCTCATGTAGGTCCCTGAACCCCATGTATCCTAACTGGGAGACACCTCCCAGTAGGGGCCGACTGACACCTTATACAGGCAGGTGCCCCTCTGGGATGAAGCTTCCAGAAGAAGGATGCGGCAGCAATATTTGCTCTTCTGCAGCCTCTGCTGGTGATACCCAGGCAAACAGGATCTGGAGTGGACCTCCAGCAAACTCCAACTGACCTGCAGCTGAGGGACCTCACTCTCAGAAGGAAAACTAATAAAAAGAAAGGAATAGCATCAACATCAACAAAAAGGACATCCACACCAAAATCCCACCTGTAGGTCACCAGCATCAAAGACCAAAGGTAGATAAAACCACAAAGATGGGGAGAAACCAGAGCAGAAAAGCTGAAAATTCTAAAAACCAGAGCACCTCTTCTCCTCCAAAGGATCACAACTCCTCACCAGCAATGGAACAAAGCTGGACAGAGAACAACTTTGATGAGCTGACAGAAATAGGCTTCAGAAGGTCAGTAATAACAAACTTCTCCGAGCTAAAGGAGGATGTTCGAACCCATTGCAAGGAAGCTAAAAACCTTGAAAAAAGATTAGATGAATGGCTAACTAGAATAAACAGTACAGAGAAGACCTTAAATGACCTGATGGAGCTGAAAACCATTGCACAAGAACCACATGATGCATGCACAAGCTTCAATAGCCGATTCGATCAAGTGGAGGAAAGGGTATCAGTGATTGCAGATCAAATTAATGAAATAAAGCCAGGGAAGAAGGTTAGATAAAAAAGAGTAAAAAGAAACAAAGTCTCCAAGAAATATGGGACTATGTGAAAAGACCAAATCTCCGTTTGATTGGTGTAACTGAAAGTGATGGGAAGAATGGAACCAAGTTGGAAAACACTCAGCAGGATATTATCCAGGAGAACTTCCCCAACCTAGCAAGGCAGGTCATCACTCAAATTCAGGAAATACAGAGAACACCACAAAGATACTCCTTGAGAAGAGAAACCCCAAGACACATAATTGTCAGATTCACCAAGGCTGAAATGAAGGAAAAAATATGAAGGGTAGCCAGAGAGAAAGGTTGGGTTACCCACAAAGGGAAGCCCATCAGACTCACAGCGGATCTCTCGGCAGAAATCCTACAAGCCAGAAGACAGTAGGGGCCAATATTCAACATTCTTAAAGAAAAGTATTTTCAACCCAGAATTTCATATCCAGCCAAACTAAGCTTCAGAAGTGAAGGAGAAATAAAATCCGTTACAGACAAGCAAATGCTGAGAGATTTTCTCACCACCAGGCCTGCCCTAAAAGAGCTCCTGAAGGAAGCACTAAATATGGAAAGGAACAAACATTACCAGCCACTGCAAAAACATGCCAAATTGTAAAGACCATCAATGTTAGGAAGAAACTGCATCAACTAACGAGCAAAATAACCAGCTAACAACATAATGAGAGGATTAATTTCACACATAACAATATTAACCTTAAATGTAAATGGGCTAAATGCCCCAGTTGAAAGACACTCAGACCAGCAAATTGGATAGAGTCAAGACCCATCAGTGTGCTGTATTCAGGAGACCCATCTCACGCGTAGAGACACACAGAGGCTCAAAATAAAGGGATGGAGGAAGATCAACCAAGCAAATGGAAAGCATAAAAACAAAAACAAAAACAAAACCAGGGTTTGCAATCCTAGTCTCTGATAAAACAGACTTTAAACCAACAAAGATCAAAAGAGACAAAGACGGCCATTACATAATTGTAAAGGGATCAATTCAACGAGAAGAGCTACCTATCCTAAATATATATGCACCTGATACTGGAGCACCCAGATTCATAAAGCAAGTCCTTAGAGACCTACAAAGAGACTTAGACTCCCACACAATAATAATGGGAGACTTTAACACCCCACTGTCAATATTAGAAAGATCAACGAGACAGAAGTTTAACAAGGATATCCAGGACATGAACTCGGCTCTGCAGAAAGCAGACTTAATAGACATCTACAGAACCCTCCGCCCCAAATCAACAGAATATACATTCTTCTCAGCACCTCATTGCACTTTTTCCAAAATTGACCACATAGTTGGAAGTAAAGCACTCCTCAGCAAATGTAAAAGAACAGAAATCACAACAAACTGTCTCAGGCCACAGTGCACACAAATTAGAACTCAGGATTAAGAAACCCACTCAAAACCACACAACTACATGGAAACTGAACAACCTGCTCCTGAATGACTACTGGGTAAATAACGAAATGAAGGCAGAAATAAAGATGTTATTTGAAACCAATGAGAACAAAGACATAACGCACCAGAATCTCTGGCACACATTTAATGCAGTGTGTAGAGGGAAATATATAGCACTAAATGCCCACAAGAGAAAGCAGGAAAGATCTAAAATCTACACCCTAACATCACAATTAAAAGAACTACAGAAGCAAGAGCAAACAAATTCAAAAGCTAGCAGAAGGCAGGGAATAACTAAGATCAGAGCAGAACTGAAAGAGATAGAGACACAAAAAACCCTTCAAAAAATCAATGAATCCAGGAGCTGGTTTTTTGAAAAGATCAACAAAATTGATAGACTGCTAGCAAGACTAATAAAGAAGAAAAGAGAGAAGAATCAAATAGATGCAATAAAAAATGATAAAGGAGATATCACCACCAATCCCACATAAATACAAACTACCATTGGAGAATACTATAAACACCTCTACGCAAATAAACTAGAAAATCTAGAAGAAATGAATGAATTCCTGGACACATTCACCCTCCCAAGACTAGACCAGGAAGAAGTTGAATCTCTGAATATACCAATAATAGGCTCTGAAATTGAGGCAATAATTAAAAGCCTATGAACCAAAAAAAGTCCAGGACCAGATGGATTCACAGATAAATTCTACCAGAGGTACAAAGAGGAGCTGGTACCATTCCTTCTGAAACTATTCCAATCAATAGAAAAAGAGGGAATCCTCCCTAACTCATTTTATGAGTTTAGCATCATCCTGATACCAAGATAATTTTAGACGAATATCCCTGAAGAACATCGATGTGAAAATACTCAATAAAATAGTGGCAAACCGAATCCAGCAACACATCAAAAAGCTTATCCACCATGATCAAGTGGGCATCATCCCTGGGATGCAAGGCTGGTTCAACATACAAAAATCAATAAATGTAATCCATCACATAAACAGAACCAATGACAAAAAAACACATGATTATCTCAATAGATGCAGAAAATGCCTTGACAAAGTTCAACAGCCCTTCATTCTAAAAATTCCCAATAAACTAGATATTGATGGACTGTATCTCAAAATAAGAGCTACTTATGACAAACCCACAGCCAATATCATACTGAATAGGAAAAAACTGGAAGCATTTCCTTTGAAAACTGGCACAAACAGGGATGTCCTCTCTCACCACTGCTATTCAAAATAGTGTTCATAGTTCTGGCCAGGACAATCAGGCAAGAGAAAGAAATAAAGGGTATTCAATTAGGAAAAGAGGAAGTCAAATTGTCCCTGTTTGCAGATGACATGATTGTATATTTAGAAAACCCCATTGTCTCAGCCCAAAATCTCCTTAAGCTGATAAGCAACTTCAGCAAAGTCTCAGGATACAAAATCAATGTGCAAAAATTACAAGCATTTCTATACACAAATAACAGACAAGAAAGAGCCAAATGATGAGTAAACTCCCATTCACCATTGCTACAAAGAGAATAAAATACCTAGGAATCCAACTTACAAGGGATATGAAGGACCTCTTCAAAGAGAACTACAAACCACTGCTCAATGAAATAAAAGAGGACACAAACAAATGGAAGAACATTCTATGCTCATGGATAGGAAGAATCAATACCATGAAAATGGTCATACTGCCCAAGGTAACTTATAGATTCAATGCCATCCCCATCAAGCTAACAATGACTTTCTTCACAGAATTGGAAAAAACTACTTTAAAGTTCATATGGAACCAAAAAAGAGTCTGCATTGCCAAGACAATCCTAAGCAAAAAGAACAAAGCTGGAGGCATCATGCTACCTGACTTCAAACTATACTATATGGCTACAGTATCCAAAACAGCATGGTACTGGTACCAAAACAGTGAGATAGACCAATGGAACAGAACAGAGGCCTCAGAAACAACACCACACATCTACAACCATCTGATCTTTGACAAACCTGACAAAAACAAGAAATGGGGAAAGATTTCCCTATTTAATAAATGGTGCTTGGAAAACTGGTGAGCCATATGTAGAAAGCTGAAACTGGATCCCTTCCTTACACTTTATACAAAAATTAATTGAAGATGGATTAAAGACTTAAATGTTAGACCTAATACCATAAAAACCATAGAAGAAAACCTAGGCAATATGATTCAGGGCATAGACATGGGCAAGGACTTCATGTCTAAAACACCAAAAGCAATGGCAACAAAAGCCAAAATAGACAAATGGGATCTAATTAAACTAAAGAACTTCTGCACAGCAAAAGAAACTACCATCAGAGTGAACAAGCAACCTACAGAATGGGAGAAAATTTTTGCAATCTACCCATCTGACAAAGGGCTAATATCCAGAATCTACAAAGAACTTAAACAAATTTACAAGGAAAAAAAAAAACAAAAGGTGGGCAAAGGATATGAACAGACACTTTTCAAAAGAAGACATTTATGCAGCCAACAGACACCTGAAGAAATGCTCATCATCACTGTTCATCAGAGAAATGCAAATCAAAACCACAATGAGATACCATCTCACACCAGTTAGAATGGCAATTGTTAAAAAGTCAGGAAAGGCTGGGCGCAGTGGCTCACGCCTGTAATTCCAGCACTTTGGCGGACCAAGGCGGGTGGATCACAGGGTCAGGAGATTGACACCATCCTGGCTAACACGGTGAAACCCCATTTCTACTAAAAATACAAAAAATTAGCCGGGCGTGGTGGCGGGTGCCTGTACTCCCAGCTGCATGGGAGGCTGAGGCAGGAGAATGGCGTGAACTCGGGAGGTGGAGCTTGCAGTGAGCCAAGATCACGCCACTGCACTCCAGCCTGGGCGACAGAGCGAGAGTCCATCTTAAAAAAAAAAAAAAGGAAACAACAGATGCTGGAGAGGATATGGAGAAATAGGAACAGTTTTCCACTGTTGTTGGGAATGTAAACTGGTTCAACCATTGTGGAAGACAGTGTAGTGAGTCCTCAAGGATTTAGAACTAGAAACACCATTTGACCCAGCGATCCTATTACTGGGTATATACCCAAAGGATTATAAATCATGCTACTATAAAGACATGCACAAGTATGTTTATTGCAGCACTATTCACAATAGCAAAGACTTGGAACCAACCCAAATGTCCACCAGTGATGGACTGGATTAGGAAAATATGGCATATATACCATAGAATACTATGCAGCCATAAAAAAGGATGAGTTCATGCCCTTTGCAGGGACATAGATGAAGCTGGAAACCATCATTCTGAGCAAAATATCACAAGGACAGAAAACCAGTCATCACATGTTCTCACTCAGAGGTGGGAATTGAACAATGAGAACACTTGGACACAGGGTGGGGAACATCACACAGAGGGCCTGTCGTGGGGTGGGGGAATGGGGGAGAGATTGCATTAGGAGAAATATGTAATGTAAATGATGAGTTAATGGGTGCAGCAAACCAATATGGCACATGTATACCTATGTAACAAACCTGCACATTGTGCACATGTACCCTAGCACTTAAAGTGTAATAATAATAATAATAATAAAAAGATTTTAAGATAGCAAAATCTTAGATCCTATATGACTGGAATAGTTTAAATGGCCCTTCTTGGAGCAAAATAAAACAAAAATTGTTTGCCTCCTTATATCTAAAAATAGTTATAAAATGTGCCTTTAAATAAATTTTTATCAGGAAAACAAAGCATTTTTTCAGTGTTTATGTCAAATGTCCTCATCATGCTGCAATACTTAAGTAGCATTAGTGCCAAAAAATTTAAATACTTTGTTTTGACAAACAATTGAGGTAATATTGTTACAATGGGTAGCTAGTCAGGCATGAGCAGGACAGGAGAGGTCCACCCAAACCTTTACCACCAGGAATGTCAGACAATCATCAGGTGAGGTTTGGGTGATTATTAAACTGTCTTTCTAAAATAATAATTCGTTACAGCTGGCACCGGGGAATGGCAGTCTCCCGGTAGATAGAAACACCTAAAACTGGTGATCAGCAGCCTCTCCATAAGATCTCAGGAGTTAGGCAAGTGGCCTCCAGCATGTGCACTAAGAGGCAAAATGCCAGAGTTTAATTAATAACCCTCAACTGGTAAGGGAAAAACACCTCAAGTAAGCATGTGTACAATGTCAGTGTACACATTGCTCATGTGGCCCCTCCCAAGTGCTGGCAGGCCACTGTGCATACAGACAGCTTATTCCAAGGGAAGAATCAGAGGAGAAGTAATGCAGGACTCAGAAGCATGCCAACATTTAAAACCCCAAGTCCAAGGTCAAACCATGCTCTTGAATCTCTCAAGTTGCCTGCTTGACCCTCTTACAAGTGTACTTTACTTTCTTTGGTTCCTGCTCTAAAACCTTTTAATACACTTTCACTCCTGCTCTAAACCTTGTCTTAATCTCTCACTCTGCCTTACGCCCCTTGGCTGGCTACTTTTTTCTGAGAAGGCAAGAATTCAGGTTGCTGCAGACCCCTATGGATTCACCACTAACAATATGACATTTATGAAATCTGAAGATTAGAAGGATATCAGGCATTCATTTAATTATTCTTTCTACTTTGAACTAAAGCTGAACCTTAGTTTAAAATTATAAAAAAATTTCTAAAATGTTTTATAACTTTTCTTACATTCAAAATCTACTATCTAACTTTTATATCTGACTGTAATTGAAATTGTAATTCAATTCAAATTTGAATCCAGTTGAAAGTAAACCAAACACTTTTGGTTTACTTTCAGTGGAAACTGAGTTGCTATACTTTCAGTGGAAACTGAGTAGCTGCTCTATTTGTACTGTGATTTTGTGACCAACTGTTAGATTAAAAGTACCCATTTTTAAGACAGATTGCGTTCAGAGTGGTACTTTCATGTTTTTCTTCTAATTCTGTGTAAAGAATTTAGTCTGCAATAACTAATGTCTATGTATAACTAATATAGATAACTAACATCTATTTATAAATAACCTCTGACAGATTAGCTACGTAAGTTTGTAATATAAAATGATAATTGGAATATTTCTTAATCCTCCCTTAATAATAATAGATTTCTACATGTTGGACAACCTTTTAGACAAAAATAAGTACAACACACCTCAACATTTAGTGTGAGGGGATACTTCTGATATATAATTTTATTTAAGTTAAGGCAGAAGAAAATGCCAAGAAAACGTGGACTACTTAATTCTTGAAATGTGAAAATTATATGCATTTATGAAAATATTGATTTTAAAGATAAATAACAAAAAAAGATAAAGAAGTTCTTTTCAGAGAGAGGGTGGAAAATCCACTTTCCAGGTGAAACTAAATGTAAGTCTTGTTAAAAATATAAGAAATTGACTAGTACTGATAGAACCTTCAAAGTGAACAAATTTGCATAAATCTATCAGTGTATCCTTTGTATTTCTCTCCCAGCTTTCTGTTTTCACTCGCTAAACTCATGGGCATCTACTGAATTCCATGATTTTATGTCAGTCAAATTTCTAGACTTCCTCAGAATAATGCATGTGCCATAATAATCTTATCCTTCTGTCATAACTTTATCATAAATCATAATTTCATCAGTACCTCTGATTTCATGAGTGAACTGCCTCAAATAGATTATGTCTGTGGTAAAGTGAGAAACATATGGCTCTATTCTTACGCAAATAATTTAAAATGATTCATCTCCTCTCTAAATGCTCCTTATTAGCACATGAATTTTCTAGAAAGTGTTTCATATGTGCTTCTAATCTCTTGTCTACCAGCAAAATTGTTTCTTTCTGCCCTTTTCAGAGCTTTTTAGTAGTATCTCCACTAGTCTTCATGCTCAATCTTGGAATGCTCTGAGACAGTACTTTCCCTCAGCTCTGCATTCTGTCCTCCAGAATGCTGATAAACCCTCTAACATTTCACATCTATTTGTGCCATTTTTTGTTGTGTAAGTTAACAAAAGAGTGCTGTTCGGTGCTCCTAATATCTTGCAGCAAGTTTAGCTGTTGTTTCAATACTTGTCTCCTAGGAAAAAAGGTGAGAGGGACAGAAATTTAGCTGCCTTTCCTGTACTTAAAATAATCCTTTTACTCTGAGGCTGACCAATTACTTCTGGCTCTCAATTGTGCATTTCTACTCTCTCTTCCCTTAGTGTACTCTTTTTTTTTTTTTTTTTTTTTTATTGAGCCTGGTAGATTCATGTCCAAAATGCTCCAAACACTGATGGGATTATATAAAGTTTACGTCAGCCCGCCGGAGACCAACTATAAATCTATTATGGGCGAATAAAACATTTCTTCTTGACTTTTTAACAAGAAATTTTGTTCTAATATAAAATATGGTTTCCTATAAGAAATTTCTCCTCCTGAGAAATTTTTATTAAAGCATCTCAATGTGGATTGTTTCCAAACTTGGCTAAACATCAGAATATTCTGCGAAGATTTTGTTGTCCACTTATTAATTTGTACCTCCAAGTAATTCTATTACTATTCTTGTTGGGAATAATGAGAAATTACGTGGAGTAAAGGAGCAGAAAATACAGCCTGGCCTCAGCAGTTTGAAAATGGTAAGTGGGTTGAGTGTGGGGTGGCTGACTCCTGTAATCCCAGTGTCGGTATAAAAATGCTCTAGAAATAAATTCTCAGTGCTGCAAAGTGAAACCAGCACTCAGGCAAAAGTTTTCTCTGAAACGCAATTTACTTCTGCAGAAGGGTGCTGCCTACATTAATCACGATCACAAGAGCACAGGGAACAAAGGAAAGCAGGGAGTTTTTATTCTTAACGCAATCCCTACCTCTGTGTCACTCCCCCATGGGCTGGGGTTGGACTGCACTGTCTAAGCTGACCTGATTGGCTACTTGTGAATATTTCTCCTAAATAAGGAAGGGGGAAAGGGACATGAGTTACAATGCTGGGACGTGCAGTTTTGAAGCGTGGACGTGTGGTTTCAAAGGGTGGAATGGGTGCAGAGTGAGTTACCAAGTGAACAGATGTGAGTTATTGATGAGCACTTACGAGAAGGTTGTTTACAATAACTGGGAGCAAGAAGGCATGGAGAACAGAACAAGAAAGTTAGGTTTGAGAGCAAAGAACAAGGAAGTTAGCAGGCTAAACCTTTGAAGAGAAACTCAGAGAAATTTATTGTATCTTACACCAGCATTTTGGGAGGCTGAGGCAGGCAGATTGTTTGAACTCAAGATTTTGAGACCAGCCTGGGCAACATGGCAAAACTGTGTATTTACTAAAAATACATGTCTGTAATCCCAGCTACCTGGGAGGCTGACGTTGGAGGATAGCTTGAACCCAGGAGATCCAGGCTGTAAGTGAGCTGTGATTGTGTCACTGCATTCCAGCCTGGGCAATGCAGTGAAATCTTGTCTCAAAAAAAAAAGAAAAATATTAAGTGGAAACCTATCAGAAGACATTATCATTTCTCTGACGCTACAAGATTTGCCTTGCCTTTCTTCTTAATGCTGCATCGTATTTTGTTCTGGTTGGTGTTCCTACTTTGCTATTTATTTCCACATCTGCCATCATAAATCCTTCAAAAGAGAAGTCTCCCCCAAGTTTTCATGTCCTTCTAGTTCTGTCACCACCACTACCAACTCAGTAACTGCTTGTAACCCTATATCCTGATTCTAAATACTTGAAAGTTAAATTTTTATTGATCCAGCCTATGTCAGATGGTCATGAATATGAACATCAGGAGTGGATAAAAACAGTTTCATAGGTAATGTGTTATTTTCAGGGCTATTATGAATATGTGTTACTATCAGAGCTATAAAAACTGTTTCAGTGGATTTTTCAGCAAACCTTGCAAGCCAGAAGAGAATAGGATGACATAGTCAAAATACTGAAAGAAAAAAAAAGGCCTGTCAACTAAGAATGATTTATCCACAAAGCTGTCATTCAGAAAAGGAGAAATAAAGACTTTTCCAGAAAAACAAAAGCTGAGAGATTTCATCACAACTAGATCTGCCTCAGAAGAAATACTAAAATGGAAACTAAAGTTGAAGTACTTCAAGTGGAAATTAAAAGATGCTAATTAGCAACATGAAAATATGACACTATAAAACTCCTTGACAAAGGGAAGTATACAGTTAAATTCAGAATGCTGTAACACTGTAATGTAATGGTAGTACATAAAATCATTTTTAACTCTAAGAGTTGAGTATTAAAATATATAGCTACAGTAATTTGTTAATTGATGCATGATATAAAAAGATATAAATTTTGACATCAATAACAAAATGTGTAAGAGGATAGAGGAGTTAAAGTGGAGAGCTTCTGTATAAGATCAAAGTTAGCTTGTTATCAGAATAAAAAATTAGAATGTATCTCCAAACTAATTGCATTGTATACAGTATGTACAGCTTTACACGACAATCATACCTTAATAACATAGTTATTTTTAAAATAAAAAGTTATACTATTTAAGGTCATATAATAAATAAGCATATTTATTTATGTATATACCATGATGTTATGAGATACATACAGATTGTTAAAAAGTTACTAAAGTGAAGAAAATTAACATATTCATCATCTCACATATTTGCTCATTTTTTTTATTTTTATGGAAAGTGCAGCTAAAATATACTAATTTAGCATGAATCCCAAATAAAGTAGAATTTTATTACCTATAATCCTTATACTGTACATTAGATTTCTAAACTTTTCTCTCCTATGTATCTGCTACTTTGTATTCTCATACCTGCATCTCCCCATTTGTTCCCCAGCCCTACCCCATGGCCCTGATAATCACTGTTTTATTTTCTATCTCTGTATATGTGATTTTTTTTTTAGTTTCCACATATAAGTGGAATCATGCAATATTTTTCTTTCTGTGTGTGCCTTACTTCACTTAGCATAATGTCCTTCAGGTTTATTCATGTGGTGGCATATGGCAATATTTCATTCTTTTTTACAACCAAATAATATGCCATCATATATGTGTGTGTTATATATGTGTATATGTATGTATACAACACTTCATCCCTTTGTCTATTGATGTACACTTAGGTTGTTTTCGTATTTTGGCTGCTGCAAGTAATGCTGCAATGAATATGAGAATGCAGAAATCTTTATGAGGTGGTGATTTCTTTTCCCTTGAATATATGCCCAGAAGAAGGATTGCTGGGCCATATGGTAGGTCTATGTTTAATTTCTTTAGAAATTTCCATAGTGTTTTTCATAATGGCTATACTAATCTACATTCCCACCAACAGAATACAAGAGATTTATTTTCTCCACACTCTCAGCAATATTTGTTATCTTTCGACTTTTTGGTAATGGCTTTCCTAACAGGTGTGAGGTGGTACCTCATAGCGATTTTGAAATTGGTAGCACTTTATATAATAATAACAACTGAACTAAAAAATAAATCAAGAAAACTATCTCGTTTAGGATAGCATAAAAATAGTTGGGAATATATTGAACCAGGGAAATGAAAGTTGTGTACACTAAAAATTATAAAACATTTGTGAAATAAGTTGAAGAGGACACAAACAAATAGGAAGATATCCTGTCTTCATGGATTGGAAGAATTAATATTGTTAACATGTCCATTCTACCCAGATAAATATACAGATTCAACACAACTGCTTCCTATTGCTATGAGGAATCCCAATGTCACTCTTCATAAAAGTAGCAAAATGGTCCTAAAATTCATATGGAAACATGAAAGACCCCCTAGAAACAATTCTTTGGAAAAAAATATTGGAGTCACTATACCTCCTGATTTAAAATTATATTAAAAGCCTATAGTAATTAAAACAGTATGGTGCTGGCATAAAACAGCCAAATAATCCAGTAGAACAGAGTAGAGAGCCCAGTGATAAATCCAAACACACAGTCAACTAATTTTTGACAAGGCTGCCAAGAGGGCACAATGAGGAAACAGTAGTCTCTTCCATAAATGATGTTGAGAAAATCATATTTTCACATGGAAAAGAATAAAATTGGGCCCATATCTTATTCCATACACACACACAAAAAAAAAACCTCGAAATGGATAAAAGACTGAAATGTAAGCCTAGAAACTATAAAACTTCTAGAAGAAAACATAGAATAAAAGCTCTACAAAAACAAAATTCTAAAAAGGGACTACATTGAACTAAAAAACTTATGCACAGCAAAGAAATCAACAAAATGAAATGGCAGACTATAAACTGAGAAAAACATTTGCATATACCTGAAACAAACCGTACAACTCAATAATAGAGAAACACGTAACACAATTTTTAAAAATAAGCAAAAAACCTAAATAGACATTTCTCTAGTGAAGATATAAACATCACCAACAGGTAAAGGAAAAGATGTTCAACTCAATGTAGTCTATTTTAATGCAATGTTTTACTTATTTGCAACATTTAAAAATAATTTCTGGTAATGATTTATATGAGATGAGAATATGCATTGTTGAGCAAATCCAGTGGAGGAGTCCCAGTGCATGGAAGACAGTAAAGAGTGAAGTAATGCCCACAGCCAGGAGCAGCTGTTTCAGGATGTCAGCCCACTGCATGGTTTGCAGGTACCAGTATCACCAAGAAAGACACAATTTACACAGGCACCAAATAAAACAATGCTTTACTTACATAGAGAAATACAGAGCAAGATCACCAACAGTGAATATAGGTCTCCCATGGCCAGTTGGTCTTGCCCAATCATCTATACAGGGAGATGGTCTGTGCATATCTGCCCTGTGCTATAGCTGAAGAACCCTGTTTTCTCCCCACCAGAAGTACATATAGGAGTTGGGTTGGCCAGGTTCTGTATGATGCATGTGCTTTAAGCAAAACAAAGAAGTACTTATCAAGTCCACAGCAAGGAAAGATAATCCCAAACAACACAATATGCCCAGCACAGGCTGTGAGAGCTCTTTATTTCCGTGTAGAAAAAGTTCCAGGCCAAAGGAACTCTTATTCGACCACAAGGGATAAACAAGCTCACATGACTCTCTTTCCCAGCATGCATCCAATATAGAAGTTATTAATGGGTATTCTACTGAATTTCATTATGTGTTTAAACATTGTATGTTTCAAATGTAAGTATTTTCCCTAATTTACTAGTTAATTCTGAATATAAAATGAATATAAAATGCCTGTATTGACAGTTTGTGTTACCATCTCTGTATACAAAGAAGTCTAGTTTATGTAGTCTTGGGACAAACAGGTTTAAATTAAATTAATAATCTCAGCTTCACCATGTCCAAACATATCATCATATAATATTTGCTGTGCTAATTGATTTTTATAATCTTCTTGATCAACTCTGCTTATGTGACTCTATCTCTTTCTCATATGAGTTCACAGGGAAATGCTCTCTGGGGCTCAGTGCAAATCAGTTCTCTCGTGTTCAAACAAATATAATCAGATTATTATTTACCATACCAAAATAGGAAAGAAACAGGAACAAAAAGTACGACTAGCCAAAATCTAATTAAAATATAATTATTTAACATGTAATATAAAAACTATTATATTAATCTTAATATGAAATTTTGTATACAAAAACAAATGTATTACTTTACAGACTTCCTGCAAGAATGTAAAGGTAATAAAAGTGGAACAGATTAAATTTATTTAAAATATAATATACAACACCTACTGAAAAGTTAGTTTGTACTTAGTACTTCACAACTATTAAAAGGAAGAAGCGAGTTGTTTTTTCCCCTTCCGATAAAACATCCAGGCCATTATATCTAAGGTCCAGATTTCCTTCGTATCCATAAAAGGTAAATAGCCTTTATTTAATCAGAGGGCTGGCTTTCTGAGTTACTGTGTGCTTCTCAAAAGTCCTATTTTAAGTGAGCCCGTTTGAAAGTGAGTAAGAACACTAAGCTTGAATGGGTATGTAGAACTCGAAAGAATACAGGAAAACTTAGGTTAAATGCATGAGGCCTTCTAGAATGAAGACTTCAGGTACTGGAATTAGAAGGAATACTGGTGGTAGCTGGCCACACAGCTTAAATACTGTGTAGACTGTCACTATATCCAAGCTTGATCAAAGCGCTGCAATGATTACAGGACGCAGGGTAGAACAACGAAATGTCATAATTGCACTGAAAAGCACAGACAAATATGGTACCAGCCTCTGACAGTGGGGACCAGTGGTAAGTGTGAATGTGAGATTTGTCTACAATAGCAGAACTAGAGTTTATAAAAAAGATCTCTGAAAATTTAGCACTGCTGAGGACAGTGATAGAAGACTATCTAGAAGTCCTCAAAGGCAGGTTCAGTACATAAGAGGATACTAATGTCACTCTTATAGTGAATGTTCAGGTTTTGGGGTGTGTGTGTGTGTGTGTGGTGTTTGGCTTGATTTTATTTCCCTTCTCGGAGGAACTATTGGCCCTGTAGCATGGTTGCCAGGTGATTGTAGGGTTAATTTTGTGTCTGTGACACACTAACTTGTTCTGCCAGTTGCTGCCTCTCAAGAACTGTCACTAACTGTAGCAGTTAACCTAGGGATTCAGGTCTCTGGCACCTTAAGTCAAATCTCCCTGTGGCTCTGTAATTCTGCCTACCTACTCCTAGATACATACATACATACACACACACACACTTCACCTTTATCCCTCAATATAAATTAATCAACAGATATAGGTATGAATGTGTTTGTGTTTGTGTGTGTAGCTAGAGAGAGAACCATTTTTTGGTGACATTTTCTAATTCGTTAAACCCAAATAAATGTGTGTGTGTGTGTCTGTGTGTGTGTGTGTGTGTGTGTGTAAATAATCATTAAGGTATTTTATTTACCTTTGCTTGGAAACCTCTTCAGCTAAATATCCAATTTCAATACTTGCAATTTCTACCTTCCACAAAACTACAGAATGGGAATACAAATTAGGCAAGTTCTTTGCCACTTTATGACGAGAATCTTCTTTTCTCTATTTTTCAATATCATATTCCTCATTTACATCTGACCTCTCATCAGAATGGCCTTTACCATCCATATCTGTACTGACATTGTGCATATGATTACTTGCATATTCTCTAGGAAGATGGAGGATTTATCTCCAGCTCTTCTCTTTTCTTTCTGAGCCCTCACCAGAATCACCTTTAGCAGTCTCTTCACAAAAATATCAGTTTTTTCTAATATACACCTCGAAACCCTTCCAGTCTTTACTCATTACCTAGCTCCAAAGCCTCTTCCATATTTTTAGGTATTTCTTACAGCAACACCCCATTTCCAGGTGTGGATATTTGTCTTAGTCAGTTTGTGCTGCTATATCCGAATACTGTAGACTGTGTCTTAAACAACATAGGTTTATTTACCACAGTTCTTGAGGCTGAGATCAGGTGCCAACATGGTTGGGGTTTTGTTGGGTCTCCTCCTCTTGGTTCACAGACAGCTGCCTCTGGCTGTGTTCTCAAATAGAGAGAGCTCTAGTCTCTTTCTCTTCTTATAAAAACACTAACTTTTCATGGGAGATCTACTCTCATGACCTCATCTGATAACCTTTCAATGCCCTTCCTCATAAGGCCATCCCACTGGGGGGTTGAATTTCATCACATGAATATTTTGGGGAGGGGCAACAAACACACAGTTTATAACAATTACATAAACAACATTTTATGTACCTGTATTATCAATGGTTTTTGTAAGCAACAAACAGAAATCTACTCTAGCTCATTGAAGCAAAATATACCTTAATTGGAAGGATTCCGAGAAGGCCAAACAAAGAAGCAACTACCAAACCAGAGTCCAAGTGAGGGCTCGCAACAATTATGAAGAAGTTTTACAAAATGAAATGGAAGAACTCTTTCCCAAAGAAAGGAAAGACAAAAAAAGCTAGCTGTCCCGAAATGAAAATGTTCACTATCATTCTCTTCATGTATTTAGAACAGCATTATATCATAAAAATCATGTACTATATATAATTTTATATATTCATTTTTTCATATAGACAACTTTTCAGTAAAAATAAAAAATGGTCTTTTGCGCTCATTTCAGAAACACATGACAGTCCCCAAGGATCCCCTCAAGGGGAATAAATGAATGCAAGTAAAAAACACTGGTAAAAGGAATAGCAGGGAATATAAGCACTGCAATTGGAATAATATAGAACTATAATTTAACTATGAATCTGCCAATTTGTAGGTTTGTGACCCTGAACAATTTAATTAATCCCTTTCTGCCTCATTTTTCTCATCTAGAAAAGTAGGATTAAGATTGGCAATGCTACAATGATATAATGAAGTAAATTAAAGTGTAATCTGCAATGCATGCCCAAATAAGTTTATTTTAATTACAAAACACGGTAATATTTAAATATTTAACATAAAATCTTTTTATTGAAGAAGGATAAATTAATAATATAGTTGCTCTTGTAAAATGAGAGCTAGGCTGCTTATAGCCCTCTCCATCTGACATTCCTCTCATCTTTCTCAATAGAGCTGTGGTACCTTCATGGAACATTTAGTTTCAAAGAAACACAGTATAAAAATCACAGACCATCCCTCGTTAGTTTACAAATGAGGTAACTGAGATATAGAAAATCTATATGCCCTAGTCCTACACACATAGCTAGTTAGAGGTAAAACTGAAACTAACACCTGCTTCTTATTATTACAAAAATTCTGTCCTTTTTCTCATGTAGTTCATATTTTATCATGGTCTATGAGAGATAAAAATCCAAAAGTAGCATTACATAGCCTTACATTGCAAAGGCCACGTTTAGGCTTTCATAAATCCTTTTCGACAGAGAATGACTTGAACTGTACAAAACCTAGTTTCTTTTATAATTGCTTTCGTTATTTAAATTGCTATGCAATGATTGGAACAAAGAGCATTTGTGCATTTCCTAAGCACTGAATGAAATTTCTTACATAGATTATGTTTCACTGATCATCCCATTCTTTGAATTTTGATCAAAAGCACAACTTACTTTTGCACTTTTGAAAAGGATTTTGTTGAAATTTAAAGCCTTTTTTAAAGGCAGACAGAAATGTGTAAGGTCCAAAAGAATTTCCATAAGCTCACAATATTCTAAGTATTTAAAACAATAATTATGAAAATAAATTTGTTATAAATATCCGTAAACAATCTGCTAAACTATTAGTAAAAAACATGCAATTCTTTAAAAATATTTACATTTACACCTTAAATTTGGTAAACTAAAACCATTCTTTAAATGTGCAAAATCCTCCTCCTCTTTCTCTCATCTGTTTCTCTGTCTCTCTCTATATAAATACTATATTTTTTTCATCTTTTAAGCTATACCTTAGTATCTCCTGAAACCACCAATTCCGCTGTGATGAGAGAGTTCAACTTGCATCACATGTAAAAGGCATATATAAGATAACATATATGGGTTAATTCTTTTTATTGAATTTACCTGTTTTTAAAGGAGTCAGTCAAGTTGGTGGGGGAGTGGCTACACCTGTTGTAATTGGAAAAAAAAATACTATAAACCTTCCATTTTAACTATACAAGAGAAAAAAATAACTTATTTTTATTTTAAAGAATTGTAAAGGTTAAAACAATTAAACAAGGAATTAAAAGAACCCAGAAGTTATTTTCCTTATATATTTGAGGTATTGACTATCAAATTATATTTAGTTCCCTATTTTTTATTTGTATCCATTTTACATTTTTCTTACAGAGTGCTTATATTTCACCAATGCTTATATTAACTTGACTCCTTAAACAATTGTCGATTTTTGTAATTAAATTGTATATATTCAATGCTATATTATATCTTCTATTATATTTCCTATTTGTACTGTATTTTCCCAGGATCTTAGATTGTCAGTCATGAATCAGGATATTTACTTATAGCTTTTCATTTAGCAGATTATCTTCAAGTCATTTAAAATCACATCTTATTCTACCCACTGATCTAGGCAGAAATATAAAAATATAAAATATAAAATAAATTATCAGTAATATAAAATAATTTATCAGTAATGTAAAGTAAATCAAGATTATATGTAAAGCATATACTGTCAGAAAAAGAATCCAGCACCCTGAATGCACTATGCATTCAGGCAACCTATGTTTATTAAAATTGGCTAGTTTCTAACAAACATAATTTCTTTAATTTTCAATTTTTGTTAATAAAAAATATAAAATTACTTGACGTATGTGTTTTTATGGCCATTTAAAATCATCTTGGCATAAAAAATGCACATATGCCTACATACATAATTTAGTAATACATTTATTTTTCTGGTTTCTAACATCAGATTATTAGCCACATAAAAACTGTGTCAAAATAAGAACAGAATTTTTCAATTAGAGAAAAAAATAATTAAATACAACAATGTAAGCTACTGATACAGCAATAAATATCAGAGGTATGTCAACAAAACTTCAATTTAGATGTCTCTATGTTATTAAAATATTTCCTGTGATATATATTCTTACATTCATAACTTGAAATTGGATCACACTACTACTTTTCATATTATGGCTATTCGTGTTCTTGATACTTTTTGAGGTATATTAATCAGGTGTTTTTTTTTGGTGATTTATGATATCACAATCATGCGATATTTGGATGAGGCAGGATTTAGTGTTTCTTTCATTAAATAGTTTTTCCAAAAACTTTATGGTAGTTGGTTTATAAACATGATGTAGTACTCTACATGAATAAATTAAGTCTCTTCTAAATTTATTCAAAAATTATATGTAACAAACATTACTGGATTATATTCCCAAAGAATAGTACATACTTTCTGTAGTGTTATGTAAAAATACATTGTGAAATATAAAAGTTTCTACTTAAGTATGTTTTGTCTTCTAGAGGAGAAATTCATTTCATAATTTTGTAACTTAAGGAAATATTTATATTAAAACTAGTAAGACATGAAATTTGTTTTATGAAATGCTACACATGTAACATCTAGTACTTGACAATGGTTAAGATACATAACAATATGTTTTAAAAAATCTCCAGCAGAAAATTAAATACTAATTGAATTGGATTCACATTTTGATGGTCTGCTTTCCCCTGCATTGGATTTTAAATGTAAACTCCTAGGCACATTAGGAAAATGTATGTAATAGTGACTGACGATCTTAAAATGCCTTTTAATTGTAGGGCTGCAAAATATTTCTGATTGCTTATATTTTTCTACACAATTTATTTCATTTCTACTTAGAAAATAGAACCCAGAATACTATTGTGTGAACCTGACACTGAAGAGATCTTGTAGCAGCTGAAAGTATATAGTTTTTTCCTGTGATATCACTGACTAGTTACATTTGAACAAATAGTTTAAAGCATTTAAAGTTCAATTAAAATCGTGTGACAGGTGATTATGCCTCAGTGCTCTAGTTGGTTATATAAATATGTCAGTGTGGTTCTTCACAAATAGGAACAAAACAAAACTTCTGCTTGTGCCTAATTATACTAGTAAACTGTATGTAGAAAGCAAATATTATTTCATTTAATTTACCTGAACAACTATTTGTAACTACGTTTAGAAGCTGAAAAAAATTTATTATTATATAAATCTATCTTGAAGTCCTAACCATGAGTTTTATTTTTTAATATTCAAAACTTCTGGGCTACAGATCCTTTGTAAAAGAAAGGAATTACGCTAACCAACAAAATATATTTCTGCAAATTTTGAGAAATTTCTGCAAATTTTGGTTCCTTAGTTGTTTGCCAGAAATTGTCCAACTGGATTATTTTGGTTAGCTCATCCAAGAAAGGACACTTCTTTACAACTAATTGCATTTTAAATAACTTGGTTTAATGATTTATGTGTTTGAAAAATATAGATTAAAATGTTTCATGTAATCAACATTAAGAAAAAATATATCTTCTTCAGCATTGTTAACTAAATAAAAAAATTAATAGGCTTATTTTATTTTTATTTCTTTGATCATTCTATGAGTTTTTGTTCTTTTTCTTGTACTTTCACAAAAGAATTTTGAATTACCTGCTATGATAGAAAATGCCAAAAAACAAAGTAACAGCACGTCTTCTGCCGCCGGCCATAATTGTGTCTTTATGCTGTTTTCTTCCTTGAAAGACAACCTCTTCATCATATGTGATAATGTAAGTCTCATTGAGAGGAGGTGCCAGCTGGGCTTCCTGGGTCTAGTAGCGGCTCAAAAAGCTGTGAAACTCATTTCCTGCGTGAGGCCTTACTTCAGTCCTGGATGAATAGTACTGAAGATATATGGAAGATATATAGGAATATAAAATATTCCTAACACCAGGATTTGTGCATGTGTTTTCTTCCCCAAGAAAGCTATCAACAGTGAAAATTTTGCAGTAAGTTCCCCTGTATCCTTCTCTCCCTCTCTCCCTTCACCCTCCCCCAAAACTAAAGTTAAAAAGAATAACTGCCTGTTTTTCTGTGACCAGTGGACCTTATCTAGACTCCCAGTTCCAATTTCTTGTGAGCATACTTTGTAAAGTCCCATAAGATTCTGTCTCTTTTGCCATGTCGCTGCAAGGTCATAAAATAGATAAAACCTAAGTTGCAATTCCGGTTTTCCTCAAAATCTAAGACATGTCACAAATAGTTAACTGCCTATGTTTCTTGCTCTGGTAATGTGTCCGGAATTGGTGGGTTCTTGGGTCTCACTGACTTCAAGAATGAAGCCGCGGACCCTCTCGGTTAGTGTTACAGTTCTTAAAGGCGGTGTGTCCGGAGTTTGTTCCTTCTGATGTTTGGATGCGTTCGGAGTTTCTTCCTTCTGGTGGGTTCGTGGTCTCGCTGCCTCAGGAGTGAAGCTGCACACCTTCGCGCTGAGTGTTATAGCTCTTAAGGCGGTGCGTCTGGAGTTGTTCATTCCTCCCGGTGGGCTCATGTCTCGCTGGCTTCAGGAGTGAAGCTGCAGACCTTCGCGGTGAGTGTTACAGCTCATAAAGGCAGTGTGGACCCAAAGAGTGAGCAATAGCAAGATTTATTGTGAAGAGCGAAAGAACACAGCTTCCACAGTGTGGAAGGGAACCGGAGCGGGTTGCCACTGCTGGCTGGGGCAGCCTGCTTTTATTCTTTTATCTGTCCCCACCCACATCCTGCTGATTGGTAGAGCCCAGTGGTCTGTTTTGACAGGGCACTGATTGGTGCGTTTACAATCCCTGAGCTAGACACCAAGGTTCTCCACCTCCCCACCGGATTAGCTAGATACAGAGTGTCCACACAAAGGTTCTCCAAGGCCCCACCAGATTAGCTAGATACAGAGTGTCGATTGGTGCATTCACAAACCCTGAGCTAGACACAGGGTGCTGATTGGTGTGTTTACAATTCCTGAGCTAGACATAAAGGTTCTGCCGGTCCCCACCAGACTGACGAGCCCAGCTGGCTTCACCCAGTGGATCCTGCACTGGGGCTGCAGATGGAGCTGCCTGCCAGTCCCGCGCTGTGTGCCCTCATTCCTCAGCCCTTCGGTGGTCAATGGGATTGGGCTCCGTGGAGCAGGGGGTGGCGCTCGTTGAGGAGGCTGGGGCCGCACAGGAGCCCATGGAGGGGGTGGGAGGCTCAGGCATGGTGGGCTGCAGGTCCCGAGCCCTGCCCCACAGGAAGGTAGCTAAGGCCCGGTGAGAAATCGAGTGCAGCGCCAGTGGGCTGGCACTGCTGGGGGACCCAGTACACCCTTCACAGCCGCTGGCCCGGGTGCTAAGCCCCTCATTGCCCGGGCCAGCAGGGCCGGCTGGCTGCTCAGAGTGCAGGGCCTGCCAAGCCCACGCCCACCCGGAACTCCAGCTGGCCCGCAAGCGCGGCAGGCAGCCCCGGTTCCTGCTCGCGCCTCTCCCTCCACACCTCCCTGCAAGCTGAGGGAACCGGCTGCCACCTTGGCCAGCCCAGAAAGGGGCCCCCACAGTGCAGCGGTGGGCTGAAGGGCTCCTCGAGTGCCGCCCAAGTGGGAGCCCAGGCAGAGGAGGCGCCGAGATTGAGCAAGGGTTGTGAGGACTGCCAGCATGCTGTCACCTCTCAGTAACATATTCCTGCCGCACGTTATTTCCCGCCTTAAAGAGTTTAAAAGGCAATCACATAATCTAAATCTGACTACCCGTCCAGGACCCCTTCCACACTGTGTAAACTGTGTACTTTCACTCTGCTCAATAAAGGCTACATACAGCTTTTTCTCTCTCTCGGTCTGTGTCTCTACCACTCGCTGCAATCAGCCGCCACATTAATTCTTAGGCGTGGCTAGGCAAGAACCTTAGGCGTTACACCATTATTGTCATTTTTTTTTTTTTTTTTTTTTTTTGAGATGGAGTCTCACTCTATCACCCAGGCTGGAGTGCAGTGGCGCGATCTTGGCTCACTGCAAGCTCCACCTCTGGGTTCACACCATTCTCCTGCCTCAGCCTCTGGAGTAGCTGGGACTACAGGCGTCTGCCACCATGCCTGGCTAATTTTTTGTATTTTTTAGTAGACACGGGGTTTCACCATGCTAGCCAGGATGGTTTTGATCTCCTGACCTCGTGATCTGCCCGCCTTGGCCTCCAAAAATGTTGGGATTACAGGCGTGAGTCACCGCGCCCGGCCTATTGTCATTTTTTTAAGGAAGTAGTGTGTCCTTTTCTTATCATATATGCATGCACTTGTATTATCAATGCATAATGACAGGAAATAGATTTAAATTACTGATCTTCAACCTATTGAGAAACAAAGAATTCATTGACTTCTTCCATTAGAGGAAATTTCAAATGTGAATTTACCGGTAGATTCTGAAGGCATATGAGACCTGGTTTCTTGGTTTTCTTCTCAGTATTTTGTAAAAACACGTTTTCAGCCTTCCATACATTTAATGATTATTCCTCTGCTTATGTTGCATTTTTTAAAAAAAAATCATAATCAGCCGGGCATGGTGGCTGATGCCTGTAATCCCAGCACTTTGGGAGGCCGAGGCAGGCAAATCACGAGGTCAGGAGATCGAGACCATCCTGGCTAAACACGGTGAAACCCCGTCTCTACTAAAAATACAAAAAAAAAAAAAATTAGTCAGGTGTGGTCGTGGGCACCTGTAGTCCCAGCTATTAGGGAGGCTGATGCAGGAGAATGGCGTGAACCCGGGAGGTGGAGTTTGCAGTGAGCCAAGATCGCGCCACTGCACTCCAGCCTGGGCGATAGAGAGACTCCGTCTCAAAAAAAAAAAAAAAAAATCATAATCATAGCTCATATGGGGAGAGTGAAGGGTACGTGGAGGCAAAATTTACATAAGCAGAAGTGCAAGTAAATAAAACTAAGAGCTTTCTTCCTATTCCCATATATTCCTATACTTTTTCAGCAAGTAGCTCTGTGACTAGGGTATAGATTTTCTCAACTTCAGATGCAAGATAGGTACGGCAATTTATACATTCGACTCTATCATTATAGGTGATGAGGAAAAATAATCCCTTACTCAGGAAAGGCATTGCTGTCATTATTTACTTTTTTGTGATGTAATACAGCTGACTATAGGCTTTTTAGTACAGAAAATGTTTTCTAGAAACTACCTTAGAGACAAGGTCATAATAAGCAATCAATGTTTATTTGAATTTGGTTATATAGGATATATTTGAGAAAGACAAATGGAAATATGGCTATAAAAGTTCTATATTTTCCCTTTAATTGGTTTGTATAAATAATTTCTATTTTATTTCCCATGACTATGCAGTAATACTTTATAGAAAGATAAAAATAGCATTTTTAGTTTTATTAAATTATTGAAAATTATTATTTGCTTCACCATATGAGGAATTTTCACTCATAATACATAGACCTTAGATTTTTCCTCAACTGCTTTTATTAAATTCAAATTAATCTTTTCAATGGGAGACTACACAGTTCTTTACAGATGCTAATATATAAATGTCTATCTAATATGTCAGGATGACTGAGTGATTTCTAGGTTAGAGACCTTTGGCAATGCCATTTGTCACCTCTTTTCTGTCTTTTGGTTTTCCTGATTCCTTCCTAAATTTCTCCAGCAAGCCTTTTATTATCATCTGAGTTAGAAATAATCAATTATTTCCTGGAAAATGGATAGCAATTACTGACTATCCCACCCATATTACAAATGCTATATTGTGCTTATTTTACTCATATAATAATAAGTATGCATAGCTGAAATATCTATTAGATTTTGAAGTTTAGCATATTATTAAAAATGGCATTTTTATATTTAAGCAAAATTATGCAAATGTGAAATTATTGCTAAAAATAATTTCAGGATAATCATGGAGAAATTTATCATTTTGTAGATGAAATTGAAGACTCAGGAAGTTGAGGTCACTTGCCCAACTTCACATAGCTCACAAAAGTAATGTCTTAAGTAGGTTTCAAGGTACTATGTACTAGGGACCAAGTAGTGAGATTCTCATTACACCACCAATTATATGAACATTGGCAAAACTTCCAAATTATTAAGTGGCAACAGTCTTTCCTAGATAATCTCCAGATAAATATTTTGTTGTGCTTGGGATTTGAACAGTGATATCATTAGTGTGTTTAGTATATTGATTAATAGCCACCCAATAATATGTCTACATCCTAATCCTTAGAATCTGTGAATATTATATCATAAGGCAAAAGATTTGATTAAGCTAAGGGTTTTGAGAGGAGGAGCTTACCCTGAATTTTTCAATATAATTGGCTCTAAGTTCACTGACAAGAACCCTTATTAGAATGAGCCAGAAGCAGATTTGACAGAAGAGGTGAAAGCAATGTGCCCATAAAGGTAGAGAGAGAAGTGATGAAGCTACAAGTCAAGGAAGGCCTATGACCATCAGAAGCTAGAAGAGACAAAGGAGGTATTTGCACCAGGACCTCTTGAAGGATAGCCTTGCACAAACTTTGATTTAGAACTTCTGGCCTCTATAACCATGAGAGAATACATTACCATTATTTAAACCTACCTAGTTTATGATACTTTGTTACAGGAGCCACAGGAAACTAATGGAGCCAAGAAACCCAAATTGTAGCTGCCACAATGCTGACAAGGATAACTAGAACACTTCATGGCAGCATTTAGCCTATTAGAAAAATAAAATAGATTAAAAATGTTTTTATGGAATAGCAAATGTATATGGAACAATTAGCACGTGTCTGGCAGTATTGTAAGTACTCATGTTACTTCATCCCTTCATGGCAAAATGACTGGAAGTATACAATCTTCAGTGCAAATGAAGGAATTGAGGCAGAAGCTATTTCCTATGTTAAATAGCTAGTGAGAAAATAAAGGCTCACAGCTTAACCAAGGCCAATCAACAAGTAAAGACTAAGGCTTGAATCTATTAAGATTAGGTTTAACAGAAATGAATGTGAAGTCACAGCTTGCATTAAAATACAAACAATGAAGAAGGATAGATACAAAATCAGCAATTCTTAATTATTTCTTGTGGACTTGTAGGCTGTAGTTCAATGTGATATCACGTAAGCATTTGGGAAGGGAATTTAAAAAGTTAAAGAAATGTAATCATGATGTTCAGAACATTACTGGTAAAAGGTTTTTTAAATGCATAATTAGATATCATGTCCATTTTTGGGAATGGAAAAACTACAATGAGAGTTTTGACAAAATGTATAATACCCAAAATGACAAGTAATGTCCAACGAGATCCTCTGAAGAAATTTAGGGAATGTAACTTTTAAATGTGAAAGCTATGTCTTTAAGTTTATGTTCAAATATGTTATAGCATCTCAAAGAAAAGAGGAAATAAACTTTGTTGATATTGCCTACAGCACAGAATCTGGACTAAGGGTAGAAACTGTGAGAGGGTAGATATTAATAATTAGAAAATTTCTAAGCCACAAACAAGAATTCTGAGAAACTGCATAAGACAGAATAAGAATACATTGGCGAAAAGATCAAATCAACTGAGGGCAAAATGAAACCACATGCTGATGAACTTGAACAGACAATATTGAATGAGGAGAACAATAATTAGAAAGGAAAGTGAAATACTGTATGATTAATCAACTGTAAGTTCCAGATGTGAATAATCAAAAAGTATGTGTAAAGGAGAATACTTTAGAAAATCTTTTATGACTGAGCTCTGCAGTGCACATGGATAGAGCTTCATGATTTTCCTGCTTCTCATTACGTTGCATGTAAATTCCATTTCATAATCATAAGGAGACAGTATTCTACATAAGGGAGACATATTGGGGCACATTTGCTTGCATGGATGCAACTCTAGTATCTTGGCAGGGAGTGAGAAAGCAAAATAATTTCAAGAGAGAAGTTTGCTTTCCACTTAAGGACAAGGTGAAACTGAGATGGGGAAATGAGATCCTGTTAAGTCATCAAAAAAGAGGTTTTCATATGCTCCTCATAGAATAAACATCTCTTTGTACTGAGCATGGCTGTCATGTTTAAACACATAACTTTTTCATATGATGTATGCTATAAATATAAACTTCATTTGAAGCTGAATGAAAGCAACAGTGGAAGACAGTATCTGGAATTAGGTTTATTGAGAGAAGTTATGTAAACTTTCAATAATAATACTAATGAGCATTTTAAGGGTAACTTGATTATTTGTCAGCTTTGCACTACGAGAAACCTTTTTAGTAGTCATTAATAAATCACAAGCCAGGCTGTAGAAGGAAAATGTTATGTCATCTGAAATCTATATTTAACTATGGAGCACTGTGTGTTATGTTTTATTTGAATATGCCTAGGTTACTACAAGGTATGTTTACTTAATTGGAGGACTAGAAATCAGTCTTGGAAAGGAAAGACCTCCAGAGCTCTTCTTAGTTGGCACTGAAGTCTAGGATCTACTTCAGCAGAGATGGTCCAATCTAGACCTTCCCACTTCTAGCCTGGATGTCACTATCATCCTCACTGATGTGATGTCCAGAGTGCCAAGTACCTCTGCTTTTTATATAAAAAAAAATTCCTCCTGGAGCATCAGATTGGAAAATGATAGGACATTGACCTGCACCTCTGGCTGCTAGGGTTTAGATAAAGAGAATTTTTCTTTTTATTAGCAAGGGAGAGTTAAAACCCATCAGCAATATATGTAAAGGGACAATCTACTCAATAGGAAATGTTAATCTTACAGAATCATGTATAAAAACAACCAATTAAATATTAAATGATGTATTAATAATAATTTACTGTGAAATATTAATGATAAGAAAAGGGACATAATATCCTGAGTCCAGATGGAAAGAACATCTTGATAAATACTATCTGCTGGCAATGTAATGGGGCACTGTGGATGAGTAAGTGAAACATATATGTGAAAATTTTAAATTATTCAATTACCAGGTTTTCCAGAATATTCTAAATTTGAAGATATTTTCCCTCGTAATTCCAAAGCCATATTGGCATTTCACTATGTTTTAGTCTTTATAAAATAATTATTATAAAATTATTAATAATTTCTCTTTACTCCATTCTCAATTTAGATCTTGGCATTACTAAGGAATAGCCTAAGGAATAAAAGAGTTGATTGAATAGATAGCTAAAATCCATGCAATATAAACTGATTAAACAAACATGAAGAGGATGAATTATATGATCTCTAGTCTTTGGATGATTTCTCACAGTTGAATTATCAGAAAAGGACAGATAACATAATGTTCCTAAATAGATTTATTTAGACAGCAGCAGCAGTTGAGTGGAATAAAATTTAAGTATGGGTAAATCATCCAATAGAGGTTTAGAATTATACTTTTATGAACAAGGTAAACCCCTACCTCCTTTGCTTCCTTTATTCCTTCTGGACTTCTTCCTGGGACCAAAAACACACCGATTAGTGATACCTATTAAATGAATATCTCTAGTTTATTTTCTTACCAAAAAGAGGAAACGATAATAGAAATTATTTGAGGTTTACTTTAGAGAACTTTAAAACTTTCCATCCTAAAACAATTATTCAAATAATATTGCAATCCATATGCCTTTATCATATTTTTGATTTGGCATGACAACTTTTAAAGTAACTTAAAATATTTGCAATTGATGTAACTTCCAATACATAGTAAATATTTGACATTTTAAAATAAAGCTTTTATGACATGCATTTCAAGGGGCCCAAAGGAGACTATTTACCACTCAATTTTGGTGTCTGTAGTAATCAGTTAAACATAAACAGCCTCGGCAGAAACTTTACAAGCCACGAGAGATTGGAAAACCTATTTTATTTTCAACATTCTTAAAGAAAGACATTCCAACCAAAAATTTCATAACCCACCAAACTAAGCTTCATAAGTGAAGGAGAAATACAATCTTTTCCAGACAAACAAGGGCTGAGAGAATTCATTACCACTAGACTAGCCTTATGAGAGACCCTTAAAGGAGTTGTAAACATGAAAACAAAATAAAAACACCTACTACCGCAAAAACACACTTAAGTACATAGCCTACAGACACTATAAAGCAACTACACAATAGAAAACACAAAACAATCAGGTAATAATTTTATAATAGTATTAGAAACTTCGGTATCTACATTAGCTTTGAATGTAAATAGTCTAAATGTCTCATTTAAAGGGGACATAATGGCAAGTTGCATTAAAAAAACACCCATCAATCTACTGTCTTCGAGAGACTCATCTCACACTTAAATACATCTATACACTCAAAGTAAGTGGTTGGAGAAAGATCTATGATCTACATGGAAAACAAAAATGAGTAGAGGTTCTTGTATCACAAAAACACAGATTTTAGACCCACAACAGTAAGAAAGGACAAAGAAGGGTATTAAACAGTGATATAGGATTCAGTTCCACAAGAAGACTTAACTATCCTAAGTATGTATGCACCCAAAATTGGAGCACACAGATTCAAAAATCAAGTACTTCTAACCTATAAAAAGATGTAGAAGGCCAAACAATAATAGAGGGGGACTTCAACATCTCACTGTTAGCAGTAGACAGATCATAGAGGCAGAAAACTGACTAAGAAATTCAGTTATTAAACTTGACACGTGACCAATTAGACCTAGTAGACATCTACAGAATTCTCCAGCCAACAGCCACAGTATATACATTCGTCTCATCTGCACATGGAACATATTCCAAGATTGAGCACATTCTTGGCCATAAAGCAAGTCTCCATTAATTAAAAAAAATCAAAATAATACCAGCCATATTCTTGGACTAAAGTGGAATAAAAATAGAAATCAATAGTAGGAAGATCTCTCAAAATCACACAATTACACGGAAATTAAACAACTTGCTCCAGAATGACTTTTGGGTAAACAAGAAGATTAAGGCAAAAACGAAAAATTATTTGAAATACAGGAAATCATCGACACAACATACCAAAATTCTTTGGGACGTAATAAAAACAGTGCTAAGCAGAAAGTTTACAACATAAATCACCTACCTCAAAAAGTTAGAAAAATCTCAAATTTACAATTTAACGTCACACCTGGAAAAATGAGAGAAAGAAGAACAAATCAACCTCAAAGCCTGTAGAATAAAATAAATAACTAAAATCGGAACAGAACTGAATGAAATTGAGACCCCAAATTTCATACAATCAATGAAACCCCAAAAGCTGGTTTTTTGAAAGGATAAACAAGATTTATAGACCACAATTTGGACGAATGAAAGAAAAAAAAGAGAGATGATACAAATAAGCACAATCAGAAACAACACAGATAACATTACAACTGATCTCACAGAAACACAAAAGATTAACAAAAACTATTATGAACACCTCTATGCCCACAAAGTAGAAAATCTAGAACAAAATGAATGAATTCCTGGAAACACAATTTCTAAGATTAAATCAAGACGAAATTGAAATCCTGAACCGCTCAATATGAACTTCTAAAAGTGAGCCAGTGACAAAAAAAAAAATTAAAAAAGCACCAGAGGACATGAATTCACAACCAAATTTTAGCAGATGTACAAAGAAGAGCCAGGATGAATTTGACTGAAACATTTCCAAAAACCCAAGGAGGAGAGACTCCTCCCTAACTCAGTCTATGAAGCCAGCATCACCCTGATACCAAAACCCGGCAAAGACATGATGAAAAAAGAAATCTATAGGACAATATCCCTGATTAAAATAGATGCAGGCCAGGCACGGGTGGCTCACACCTGTAATCCCAGGACTTTGGGAGGCCGAGACAGGCAGATCACAAGGTCAAGAGTTTGAGACCAGCATACTGAAACCCCATCTCTACTAAAAACACAGAAATCAGCCAGGCATGGTGACGTGTACCTGTAATCCCAGCTACTCAGGAGATTGAGGCAGAGGAATTGCTTGAACCAGGGAGGTGGAAGCTGCAGTAGCCAAGATCATGCCACTGCACTCCAGCCTGGGCAACAGAGTGAGACTCTGTCTCAAAAAAAAAAAAAAAAAAGAATAGATGCAAAAACTCTTAAAACAAAACAAAAAAACACACTAGCAAACCAAATCCAACAGCACATCAAAAGGTTAATTCACCACAATCAAGTAGGCTTTATTCCTGGGATGCAAGGTTGGTTCAACATACGTAATTCAATAAATGTGATTCACCATATAAACAGAATTAAAAACACAAACCCTATGATTATCTGAACAGTTGCAAAAAAAGATTTTGGTAAAATCCAACATACCTTCATGATAAAAACTCTCAATAAACTCAGTATCATAGGAAGAGAACCATCAATGACAAATCTATAGCCAACATTATACTGAATGTGCACAAACTGAAACCATTTCCCTTGAAAACTGGAACAAGAAAAGGATGTCCACTCTCATCACCCGTATTCAACATAGTACTGGAAGTGCTAGCCACAGCAGCCAGGCAAAAGAAAGAAAAAAAAAGGCATCCGAATCGGAAAAGAGGAAGTCAAACTATCTCCCTTTGTGGATGATATGGTTGTATACCTAGGAAAACCTATAGACTCTGACAAAAGGCTCCTGGAAATAATAAACAATTTTAGTAAAGTTTCAGGATACAAAATCAATGTACAAACATCAGTAGCATTTCTCAACACTGACAACTTTTATGCTGAGAGTCAAATCAAGAGTGCAATCACATTTACAATAGCCACAGAAAAAATAATACCTAGGAGTACACCTAACCAAGGAGTTGAAAGATCTCTATAAGGAGAACTGCAAAACACTGCTGAATGAAGACATTAAATGACACAAACAAATGGAAAAATATGTCATGCTCATGGATTGGAAGAATCAATATAGTTAAAATGGCCATAATGACCAATGAAATGTATAGATTCAATGTTGTTCCTACCAAACTACCAACATCATTTTTGAAGAACTTAAAAAAGAAAAAGAAAAAAAAAAAAAAAAAAACTCTCCTGAAACTTACATGGAGAAAAAAAAGAGCCCAGATAGTCAAAGCAATCCTAAGCAAAAAGAACAAAGCTGGAGGCATCACACTACCTGACTTCAAACTATAAGGCTACAGAAACCAAAATAGCATGATAATGGTACAAAAACTGACAGACAAATGGAACAGAATAGAGAATTCAGAAATAAAGCCACACATCTTTGATGAGGTTGCTAAAAATGAGCAATGGCAAAGAACTCCCTATTCAATAAATAGTGCTGGGATAGTTGGCTAGCCATATTCAGAAGAATGAAACTGGGCCCAATCTTTCACAATACACAAAAATTAACTCAATGGATTAAATATTCAAATGTAATATGTCAAACTGTAGAGATCCTAGAAGAAAACATAGGAAACACCATTCTATATATCAACCTTAGGAAAGAATTTATGACTAAGTTCTCAAAAGTCTTTGCAACAAAAACAAAACTTAACAAATGGGGCCTAATTAAACTTAAAGCTTCTGCACAGCAAAATAAACTATCAACAGAGTAAAGAGACAACCTACAGCATGGATGAAAAAATTTGCAAACTCTGCATCTGATAAAGGCCTAATATCCAGAATCTACAAGGACCTTAAGAAGGAACTATAAGAAGGCATACAAGGTGTCAATAAAGATGTTAAAAAATACTGCACATTATTAATCATCAGAGAAACACAAATCAAAACCACAAGATACTACTTCACACCAGTCAGAATGTCTATTATTAAAAAGTCAGAAAACAACAAATGTTGGCACTTAGAAACCTAAAAAAGATTTTCTTCTTGGTTCCTTATATTTTGATATCTTATATTTAAATCTTTAATCCATCTTAGGTTAATTTTTGTACAAGGTGAAACATAGGGGTCTAGTTTTATTCTTCTGAATACGGCTAGCCAGCTATCCCAGCACCATTCGTTGAATGGGGAGTTCTTTGCCCATTGCTTATTTTTGCCAGCTTTATCAAAGATCAGATATTAGTGTGAATGTAAATTAGTTTAGCCACTATAGAAAGCAGCCTGATGATTTCTCAAAGAACTCAAAACAGACCTACCATTTGAGCTAGCAATCCCATTACTGAGTATGTAGATTAAAAAAATAATAAATTGTTCTACTAAAAAGACATATACACTTTCATGTCCATTACAGCACTATTCACAGTAGCAAAGACATGGGTTCAATCTACGTGCCTATCAGTGGTGGACTAGTTAAAGAAAATGTGGTACATACACACCACGTAATATTATGCAACCATAAAAAAATGAAGTCATATCCTTTGCAGCAACATGAATGCAGCTGGAGGCCATTCTTCTAAGTGAAGTAACACAGGAAAAGAAAACCAAATACTGCATGTTCTCACTTAACAGTGGGAGCTAAACATTGGGTACTCATAGACATAAAGATGGCAACAATAGGCACTGGGCACTACTGGAGAGTGGTGGTAGGAAGTGGAGCAAGGGTAAAAAACCTAACTCTTGGGTACGATGGTTAGTACCTGGGTAATGGGATCATTTGTTTTCCTAAGCTCAACATCACACAATATTCTCAAGTAACAAACCTACACTCTGACTCCAAAATAAAAATTGAAAAAAAAATTCTTTCTTAAAATAAAATGAGAAAACATAAACACTTTTTAGCTACTATTAGGAAACCTGAATTGTTTCTTCTTGACTTTGTATTTCTATGTCTTTCCTCAAGTCCCAGTATTTTATCCTCACAAATGTAATATGTTGGTATTTTGAAATTCTATCTTCCAAATGATCATATCATACTTCTTTGATAAAAGAACAATTATACACATTTATTATTTGTTAAAATATTCTGTGGGTTTAAGCCTGTAATGGGTATTTTTTTCTGGGTTATCAGTACATGTTTTAGTAGTACACAATTGACAAAATCAAATAATACAGATGTGGTTTGTATTCCCATTATTTTAATATTTCATAGACAAATATTATATAGTGCTAGAAAGTCTTCAGCCCCTATAATATTCTTTTAGATAAGAAACATTTTAATATAAATAAGTAGGTAAGAATAAATAATGTTTTATTTTAGCAGTGCTACTCAGTGTTTTGATTTTTTCTTAAAGTTGTATGTCAAAATAAAACATTGTTATACAATAAAATTAAATTTAGTAATCCATCTGTTTTTAGTTTGTAAATTTCCTTTTAATTTTGTTGAAAACAACACATTGGACCCCACCTATTTATCAAGACATCAAATTATTTAGTTATGTCTGCAAAACTTTTATTTTACTTAGTCGGTTAAGCTAAAATTAAACAAAACTAGGACAAAAGTCTTATCATATAACTGTAAATAGTGCCATTTAAGATACTGCTTACCGTACCCATCAAGTGTGAAAACATTTATATATTTATATATAATTGTATATTCAGGCTTAGTTTTATTTTGTAGATTCTTTTAACATGTCTTACATTGGCACAACAAAAGCTTCTAGCTTCCACCTGGGATTTTAAAAACTGAAAATAATAGCTCTTCCACTCTGACAACAATAACAAAGAGACAGATAATTGCATAATTGCAACTTTTCTTAGCTTAGTTGGAAAGCTGAAGTTGCAGGGCAACAAAATAACCTTAAATTTGAGGGATGACAATTGTCAAGTAGAGATGCAATCCAAGCACTTGCTTACCAGTGTAGGATACAGCTGCTAGTAAGAAGAATTTAGCTACAATTGTTGACTAATTGCTCAAGGCCAAGTGTGAGAGCACAGAACACATTGCACTTCAGACATCACATGGCCACTCACAGCCTCTTCTCCACTGACCTCATCAAGTTTTTAGAGGAAAGATTGAGGTCTGGGAAAGAATCTGGAGAAAGCCTCCTACAAGTTGTAGGTTGGATGTGGGGAAAACTGAGCAGAGTTCCTCGTGCAAAACCCAATTCATATTCTTCTACCCTAATTTTAACTTTCAGCTCTCATAATTATATCTACAATCTGTTTTAAACTAAATGTTATTTTGGATAATGAAAGAATAGGTTCAATTTTTTTCCATTCAGATATCTACTTGGAATCAATTGTTGAAAGATGACCCTTTTCATCTTGAATTGTTGTGGTGGCTCTTTTGAAAATCAATTGACCATATGTGTACAGTCCAATTTTTGGCCTCTATTCTGTTTTATTGGTTTATTTGCCTATCTTTATGCCTAAATCATAATATATTATTTACTGTGGTTTTATATTAAGTCATAAAATCAGGTAGTGTATATTTTTGAACTTTACTTTTATTTTGAAATAAATTGTTTTGGCTATTCCAGGTTATTTGCTTTTCCATGTAAATTATGGAATCAGTTTCTTAATGTTTATAAAAACAAAACAAAACAGAAATGCCTACTCAGATTTTATTAGAATTATATTACATACATAGATTAGTTTAGGGACAATGTACATCTCTGTAATATTGTTTCATCCAACTAATGAACAGATATACGTCTGTTTTTATGCAGTCTTTCCTCATTTCTCTCAGGAGTTTTTGGAGACTTTAGGGTAGAGGTCTGGCAAGTATTTTATTCACTTAGTTCCTAAGTTGTTGTTTTATTATTTAATACTTTTTAAAAAATTTGGTAAAATATACTCAATGTAAAAATGTATCACTTTAAACTTTTTCAAGTGTGCAATTTAGTAACAGTAAGTACTTTCAAATTGTTGTATAACCATCATCGCTATCCTTCTTCATAATCTTTTCATTATGCCATGCTGAAACTCTGTACCTATTAACTCTCCATTTTCTCTTCCCCTCAGTCCCTGGTAAGCATTATTTTCCTTTCCATCTCCATGATTTTAACTATTCTAATTACTTCATATAAGCAAAATCACACAATAATTCAGTTATTGTCATTTTGTGTCTGGTTCATTTCACTTAGCATAAAGTCGTCAAGGTTCATCTATGTAGTAGCATGTATTAGAATTTTCTTCCTTATTAATACTGAATAATACTTCATTGCATGTATTTGCCCTACTTTGTTTCTTCTTCTCTCAATGGGTATTTGGGTTGTTTCTACCTTTTGAAAATTGCGAATGATGCTACTCTGAACATTTCTGTAAATATATCTCTTTAGGCCGGGCGCAGTGGCTCACGCCTGTAATCCCAGCACTTTGGGAGGCCGAGGCGGGCGGATCACGAGGTCAGGATATCGAGACCATCCTGGCTAACACGGCGAAACTCCGTCTCTACTAAAAATACAAAAAATTAGCCGGACGCAGTGGTGGCGCCTGTAGTCCCAGCTACTCGGGAGGCTGAGGCAGGAGAATGACGTGAACCCGGAAGGCGGAGCTTGCAGTGAGCCGAGATTGCGCCACTGCACTCCAGCCTGGGCGACAGAGGGAGACTCTGTCTCAAAAAAAAAAAAAAAAATCTCTAATCCCTGCTTTCAATTACTTTGAGTATCTACCTAGAAGTGGAATTGCTGTATCATACCATAATTCTATGTTTTATATTTTGTGGAAGTACCATACTGTTTTCCACAGCGTCTTTTTTAAAGTTTTTATTTTCTTTTACCAGCAATGCATAATCAGTCTGATTTCTCCATATCTTTGCCAAGGCTTATTATTCTCTGGTATCTCTCTTTTTTTTTTTTTTTTTTAAATAATAGACATTCTAGTTGATGTGAAGTGGTATCTCATTATAGTTTTAATTTGCATTTCTCTAACTATTAGTGCTTTTGAACATCTTTTCTTTTACTTATGGGCCATTTGTATATCTTCTTTGTAGAAGTGTTTGTATCTGTCCTTTGCTCATTTTCTAATCAGGTTGTTTGTTTTTTGTTGTTGAGTTGCATGAGTTATTATTCTGTATAATACTCTTTTATCAGGAATATGGTTTGCAAAAACTATCTCTCATTCTGTGAGTTGCCATTTCATTCCTTTAATACTGTCCTCAATTAAAAAAATATATTGTAAATGGCAGTTTAACATCTCATTTTCACATGTTTATAATTGCATTATTGTGCTACCTTTTGCACACTGCCTGAAAACTGTTGCCTTATATGTGTTGTTCAGATTTATAATTCTTTAGAGTGGGAGGACTCATTCTACATCTTTATTCTTTGTGGCCAGAGGTAGAGATATGACATAGTTTTAAATTTGCAATTGTTGTTATCATAGTCTTGTTCTGCTCCACACTATACCAGAATTCAGACCAGGGGCCACAATACCTATTTTTGTGTATGCACTTCATCCACAACACAAGTGTGTCCAAAGCAAAGAACTAACCAGACCCTACCAGAGGTTTATGGGTGACTTCACTAGTTAAGGAAAGCTTCATTCACTACTACTCATTTCCAAGTCTACCTTTAGTTGGCGGCCTGGAGGCAGAAGCAAATAACCTTGAAGGTAATGGATTTCAAGTTCCAGAGCCACTCCCTTGAACAGACTTCTATGATTGCTTGGAGTTACTGTTGGCTGTAGATTGTTCTGGGAGAAGAAATGAAGACAGATTGCAAGTAAGAAGCATTTCTATGTAAGTAGCTCCAGTAAATAACTTAAAGCAATTTAGTAAGAAATGGACCTGAACTCCAATGCACTAGCAATTACTTATGATTTCTTTTCTTATTTTAAATAAATATTTACTTTCATACCTTATTTTCTACTTGCCATTTTGTATTCTCTTTCTTAAAGCAGATTTTTTACCTTTTATAAACTTCAATTTTCTCAACATTGTGGTCTGTCAATGGGAAGAGCATTTTAAAAGCTGGAGCAATACACAGACGGAAATTACGGATGAGTGAGAAAGATGACTTTCTCTTTTGAATGTGGGGATGGATAATTCAGATAGAAAAGTTAAGACGGATGATTTGACATGTTACCTCAACAAAAACATTCTCTCAGTTCAGGCAGAATACATTTAGTGTTTGTGAAGTTTGAGTATATGAAAGATGGCTCCCTTCAGCCAGCTGTACTTGTTCGTACAAATTTGTATAAGTGTGCATCCCAGTTTGAGGAGCGTTATCCTGGACAACATTGTTTTGTGCCTACAATCCTCTTAATGTGAGTATTTGAATGGCCTGACTACTCAATAATACTGTGATACATTTGTATACAAGACATATACTGTTTTTCATTTTGTCATATACAGTCTAATTTGTGTTCATCAATTCTAAATAATTTTTTTACTGACATGAACATTTTGTTCTGCTTTTGGGGAGAATAGAAACATGTTGTTTTAATTTCTTCATACTTATTGATGTCTTCTTTGTTTCTTAATAAAAAATACCTAGAATGATATAGATAGCAAATAACTCTGTAGAGTGAAACAAGCCAGGATTTGTTATTTACATCTATCCATGACTATGTGATGTTAGAATGGATGCCTTTCTGTAGTCTCTGTTTCTTCACTGGAATGTTATAAGGATTGCTTTGAGATAGCATCCATTTACTCATTTGTATACTTATTACTGTATATTTGCTGTATGTTTGATACTCTACAAAGGGGTAGAAACACTACTTAACACTGAGTAAAAAATCCATCTGTACTCAGGTTTTTGTCTGAATTTTTAAACATTTTTGTCTATACAGTATATGAATATACTTTCAATATATAATAGTGTTTCAAGGTTTATGTGGTTGCCTATCCTACCCCTTGCCAACCCCAAAAGACTAGAAACACAATCCCTTTCAACTCTCTTGTGTTTGTGTAGATGACTAGGTTCTTAAATATGAACTTCAGATATTTTCTAACCAATTACTATGCCATAATTTAACTTGCTTCTTATACTTTCCCCACACTGCAGACACATTGATTTCAGTCTCTTCCACTTTGCTAAATCAGTTACAACTAATCTATTTGTATTTCTTATTCCGAAAGCTGTTTTTTAAATTTTCATATTTTTACTGACACTCTCTTCTAGTTATCTTTTCTCCCTGAATTTTGATTCTGTGGTTTTGCACATCTCCCCATTCTTTTTTACTGCCATTTTACTTGAGGTTCAGTAGGAAATGATTATAGTACTTATGTTTAACAAATGATTTTTAATGGAGGACTTCTCAATTACACAGGGTCGCATAGTTAATTCTATCACAACCCTATGTAAAATTATTAAGTGCAAAAGCTGACATAAAAGATATTTGATAAAAGCAAATATTTCTTTTTCTCCTTCTTCCTGGTTCCAACTAGAGATATAAGTAGTCTGTTAGGTTTGATGAAGCATCTAGTAATGGGTACTGCATTTCTGTATGGGCTGTTTTCCTGACATGAACAATTTAATGAGGTAACATAAAACACAAACCATGTTTTCTGGATTTAGGTGATTACAGGAAAAAAAAACATACACAGCTGATTTTTACTTTGAAATCACCCGTAATAAAGCCCTTGTGTCAGTTCAGATCAACGCTTTCAAATACTGTATCCCATTGTTGGACTGAATTCACAAAATCCCATAAATTTTCTAATCAAATTATTTCTGGGTATGACATAAAAGTATAATATTTCTATAATAGGGTGATAACATATCAAGGCAAGCCAAACATACTGAAGTTTAAAATTTTCTGGAAAACTTTATATATTTTATGGCTCAAAAGTACACTTAAAAGTGCACAAAGCTTTCACAATTCTAATTTTCAGTACTGTATGTTTATTTATTCATGAATAAAAAGTAATGTATTTTTATAAATGTCTAACACATAAAGAAATATTAAGATTCCATACCAAACTTTCCACAGAGGCATGAATTGCTACACATTTTTTTCTCCATTCATTCAAAAGAACCCAACTAAAAGTATTTATTATAATATTTCAGATATAATAAAACCAGTGTGATCCATCAAGTAGCAGTCTTTGAGGAGTTATTTAAATTCTGCAAGATGCTCATAGCTGAAACTGTGTGCTTGAAACTTGCTTTATAATCGAATTTCTATGAGTGGAATATAGAGGTTATAAAAAATGAGCTAAGATGTGAAAATCTTACGAGGTAAGAGGTATGATCTCTACAAAATGATAATCTCTAATGAAGGATAGGGTGTAGGACTATTCCTAATTTTTAGTGGTTTGAAGTTGTATATTATGTTATGCATTTTCATTTTGATTCAGGCATAATTTCTAGGCCATAGGTTTTAAATGGAGACCATGATTCAAAGGATTTTAAGAGGTGACTAAATCCATTGACCTTGAATATAAAAAATATTATGTACAGTAGAGTTAAGATTCTCAACAAACTCTATAAAATGAAATATTTAAGAATTACTGCAAGCAATACATTTAAAATGATCAGCTGATGCTTCTATATTATTGATTAATATTATTATTAATAGTAGTCAATGCTGGAAATTACTCTATTTCCTATAAAAAAGAACTGCTCTTGAAAATCAAAAGTTAAGTTTTTTTTTTTTTTTTCTATTTTGGAAAATGCCTCCTCGTTGAACTTTGTATGCAGGGTTATGTCTAACACTTAGACTTTAGAAGTTAAAATAAATATATAAACAAAAATAACAAGCACTGTGACCAGTTGAAAGGGACTTTACATGATGTCACAAAGTATAAATTCCTGAGAAGATGAAAATAAATGATAAAGAGATCTCAATGAGTCAATATAATTTTCTCAGACTTTACTAGGTAGCAGCAGAAATATCCAATTGCTATCAACCCTTCACCACCACCATATATCTCTAGTTTATAAATGAAAAAGACTTAGTATTAAACAGGAAAGGTATTTATTTGCTTCCATACTCTACAGTATTAATTGTGACAAGTTACTCCTTGTCATAATGTGAGAGGAAAAGGGGGAGGGTGTTCAAATAAGAGTGGAAGGCTCTAAAATAAGTTGTTAGTGGAGATGGAGAACATCTTCAGGAAAGAAAGACTGACATCTCTTTCTCTGAATAGTTGCTGAGCTGCAGAACTTGCAAGCTCACCATATGACGTCATCAGAATGAAGCAGAACATAATGGGGGATTTCTTGGAAGAACATGCCATAGGTCCCTTACAGCTTAGGGGAAAATTGGCTCTTTGGGGAGGAGTAGAGACTTCTAAGTATTCACTATATTATTCTGAGACAGAAGGGCCTCAGGGATCCATGGTACAGGGTTCCTGGGAAGGCTATAGAAAGCATTTCAATCATTTTAGTTCTTTAAAACTCTTAGACTGGCCGGGCACACTTGTTCATGCCTGTAATCCTAGCACTTTGGGAAGCCGAGGCGGGTGGATCATGAGGTCAGGCGTTCAAGACCAGCCTGACCAACATGATGAAACCCCATCTCTAAAACAAACAAACCAACAAAACAAAAGAAAACAAAAAACTAAAATTAGCCGAGTGTGGTGGTGTGAGCCTGTAATCCCAGCTACTCAGGAGGCTGAGACAGGAGGATCGCTTGAACCCCTGAGGCAGAGTTTGCAGTGAGCCAAGATCGCACCACTGCACTCCAGCTTGGGAGACAGAGTGAGATTCCATCTGAAAAAAAAAAAAGGAAAAAGAAAAAGAAAAAAAAAAAACTCTGAGACCACGAAGAAGAAAGACCCATTAGATGCCATGTCTCAACAAGAAGCAGTATGGAATTTAGAGAATGGGTAGGAGCTCCAATGCTGTTTTGAAAGCTACATGATCAAGTGATGGGACACTGACTACAGGGATGGTGTTGGTGCATCAGCCTTGGCTGGGGGAGAAAGGAATAATAGTTGTGCCTCTCTAAGAGGATCCTCTGTGACAAAGAGACTGAAGAGAAGCTGAGCACCACCCCAAAGAAAAATAAACATCATTCACACAAAGTGATCACAGAAGCAGAAGTTACCATCAACAGGCAAGATTAGGTCCAAACTGAGTGAGGCCAATAACATTTCTGTTTTCCTGAGTGGTAGCTAATTACACATTTCTGTTCTCTCACCTAATTCAAAGGAATGTAAGTTTTGAAATAGGAATATAGTGGGAAGTAAGTATTTGGATCCAGATCTACTCAGACATGCCTTATAGGTATCCAAGAATCTACATTGGAGAAGTGAAGCCAGCTGGGCTTCTGGGTAGGGTGGGGACTTGGAGAACTTTTCTGTCTAGATAGAGGATTGTAAACACACCAATCAGCGCTCTGTGTCTAGCTAAATATTTGTAAATGCACCAAACAGCACTCTGTAAAAATGCACCAATCAGCACTCTATGTCTAGCTAACGGTTTGTAAACGTACCAATCAGCACTCTGTAAAAACGCACCAATCAGTGCTCTGTGCCTAGCTAAAGGTTTGTAAATGGACCAATCAGCACTCTGTAAAATGGGCCTATCAGAGCTCTGTAAGATGGACCAGTCAGCAGGACGTGGGCAGGACCAAATAACGGAATAAAAGCTGGCCACCCTAGCCAGCAGTGACAACTCACTCGGGTGCCCTTCCATGCTATGGAAGCTTTGTTCTTTTGCTCTTCACAGTAAATTTTGCTGCTGCTCACTCTTTGGGTCTGCAATACCTTTATGAGCTATAGCACTCACCACGAGAGTCTGTGGCTTCATTCCTGAAGTCAGCGAGACCAGGAACCCGCCAGAAGGAACAAACAACTCCAGATGTGCCACCTTTAAGAGCTGTAACACTCACTGCGAAGGTCTGTGACTTCACTCCTGAAGTCAGCGAGACCGTGAACCCACCAGAAGGAAGAAACTCCAGACACATCTGAACATCTGAAGCAACAAACTCCAGACACACCATCTTTAAGAGCTGTAACACTCACCGCAAGGGTCCGTGGCTTCATTCTTGAAGTCAGCAAGACCAAGAACCCACAAGAAGGAACAAATTCCAGACACACTTTGAACCACTGCTTGTGGTGTGGAAGATAAGATATATGTGATTAAAGTATTAAACTTTACAGAATTAAATCGTTTTGAAATAAACTTTTTGAGGTATAATTTGCATATATTAAAATGTACATATTTTAAGTATACATATAGGTCAGTTGTGATTAATGTATATATCCCTATCACTATGACTGCAATCAAGACATAAGACATGTCAAAAATGCAAAAAGTTTCTACATGGTGTGTTGCAGTTAACAACTCCCTTACACACATCTTCACACCCAGTTTCAGGTAACTAATATGCATTCTGTGACCATAGATAAATTTTACTTTTCTGTAATTATATAGAAATGGCATCATATTGGAGACACATTTTTGTATCAAGTTATTTTTACTTAGCATAATTTGTGATTCCTCCTCCATGTTGTTTCATTTACCAGTGGTTGTCCCCCTTCCATTGCTGTGTAATATTTCATTGAATTGATACACCATAAATTGTTTTGCCGTTCACTTATTAATGGACATTGGGGTTGTCTTTAGAATTGCGATGTTGTTAAGAACACTGTTATAAACCCTTTGTATAAGTTCTTTTGTGAATATAAATTTTTATTTCTTTTCAGTAAGTACCTGAGAGTGAATTAGTGAGTCAAATAATAAACGTATAGGAATTATTTCTTTCAAAAATATTTCATCATTTTGCAATCTGACAAGCAATGCACATGTGTTCCAGTGGCTCAGTATCCTCAGTAAACGGGTTATGGTCAGTCTTTCAGTCTTTTTTTCTTTCTTTGAGACATGGTCTCAGGGTCTCACTTTGTCACCAAGGCTACAGGGCAGTGGTGCAAGCTTGGCTCACTGCAGCTTCCTCGGCCTCCCAAGTTCAAGTAATTCTCCTGCCTCAGCACCCCAAGTACCTGAGACTGCAGACACATGTCACCAAGCCTGGCTAATTTTTCTATTTTTTGTAGGGATGGGTTTTGCTGTGTTGCGTAGGCTGTTCTCGATCTCCTGAACTCAAGCAATCCACCTGCCTCAACCTCCCAAAGTGCTGGGATTATAGGTGTGAGCCACCATTCCTGGCCATTGTCAGTCTTTTTATTTCAACCATTTTAGTGTGTGTGTCTTAATATCTAAGCATTAATTTCCAGTTCCTTGGTGACTAAAGAGGAACTTTTTGCATTCTTATTGGGCATTTGTGTATCTTCTCTTATATAATATATGCTCAAGTTTTTTGTCTCTCTCTTCAGAAAGTCTTACTATTGACTTTCTGAAGAAAGGGTTGCTGTCTTATTATTGTTTTGTAAGAGTTCATTATACATTCTGTTTGACTCCCAGTCTTTAGAATGCCTTTTCGAAAGTTGTACATTTGAGGAACTAACTTTTTTTTCCTACTCCAAGGTCACAGATATTTCTTGTATTTTTTAAAAGTAAATTTTATACTTTTAAAATGATGACACAATCGCAGTTAAATTTTGTAAGTGCTCAGTGGTAATTGTTGAGGATTATTTATTTTTCTATTTTGAATTAGAGTGGTTGCACTGCTATTTGTTGAAAAAATAATTCTTTCACTATTAAATCAATAATAGTTAAAAATAGTTGAATATATGTGCATGGTTCTACTTCTCAACTTCTTATTTTTTGTTTTGTATTGATCTGAATGTCTATCCTTATGCTGATTTAAAAAAGGCCTTATTTACTGTAGCCTTATCATAAGTAAATCAGATAATGTAAGTTCTCCAAGTTTCCTTTTCTCCCACCAAATTGTTCTGGACATATTAGATCCTTTGAGTTTCATATATATTCAGAATAACCTTGTCTATCTTTAAGAAAAGAAATAAAGCTACATTAATTATGAATGATATTACATTAAACCTACAGAACAACTTGCATAAAACTGATTTTTTAACAATACTGAAAGTTCCAATTCATGAATTAGATCAAATGGCTTTCATGTCTTTCATTTTTCTCAGTATTTTATATTTTTGACACATTTGTTAAATATATTCCTAAGCATTTTATATATAATGATGCAAAATAAATTGAACTTTAATTTAACCTTCCTATTGCGTATGCCTACTATACAAAAATACACATGGCAGTGTATATTTATTTTCTCATTTATGGCTGATAAATTCATTTATTGATTCTCATGATTTGTAGATGTCTCAAAATTTTCTAAGTAATTATCTAATCTACAGCAAAGTAAACTTGTCTTATATTCAAAATTTTCTTTTATTTCACATTGTTGCTTTATTGCAATGTCAGAGACTTCCATGAGATTAGTATCTTGAATAGTAATGGGGAGGATAGCCATCATTAGCTTGTTTGCCAATTTAGACAATTCCTTCCTAGCTAAATTTTAAAACCACTATTAGGAAGAATCAGTTCCAATAGAAAGTCACATCTTTTTAAAAATTTTCTTTGATACATTCAGACAAAGTAATTTTTATCTCACTGTACTTCTTCTTTAGATTCAGGTTCAAAGGCAACTGTGTAGTTAGTAATTATACTTGCTTTGTGTCTGCTATTGTTCCATGTAAAGCCAAAAGTACATGTTTGAACCCTTGTTATTATAAAATCTATTTTAGTGAGAGTTCCTTTCATCCCTTTTGATAGAATGTTTACTGGGTAAATGGATTTTTTTAATTCACCATTAACTGATTTATCCTTAAGCATGCAGTGTAAAAATTAATTTATATCATTCCAATGGTTTGTGAGTGAATAAGGCAACACATAGCTTTACACATCATATATATGATTTATAAATAATTGGGAGATACAAGATCAAAGTGATTTTTTTCTATGTTTTCTTTTGGAAGTTCTATAGTTTCAGATTTTACATTTAGGGCTATAATCAATTCTGAATAATTTTGGTTTCATGGTGCTAGGTGTAGATAATAATCTTTTTAATTTTTTTTTTTTTTGCAAATGGGTTTCCAATATTTCCTGTTCTATGTGTTGGAAAGGCATATATGTTGAAATTTTAATTTAAAAATAAATGTTATTTTTTTGAATGATAAAAACAAAATACAGAAAACTTCTAAATCCATATTCCTAATATGGAATTTAATTTGATGGTGTCAGTTCAGGTAAGATACAAGGCAGCTGTAACAACACAGTGTTATAAGTGTTACACTAGTAGCATTTCCTAAGCACTGTGGAGCCAGGGACAACAGAAGAAGAAAAATTTATCTTACCTATGTGATTGAGGAGGGCCCATAAAGGTAGGAGCATATGCGTTAAGCTTTGAAAAATGAGTAGAAATTTCTCAATTGAAATAAATGTGACAGAGCTGGCATTTTTAAGGAGCAAAAAGAGCAACACTGGACGGTGTAACCATATATAAAACTGCGCAAAAATTAGCATTTTTTTCTCTAGAAGAATTTGTTTCTAGAAATAAACTCTTTTTAAATGAAATGTGTAAGTGCTCTGTTATGAAATAAATGAAAAACCAAGTAGGAAGTTTGGATACTGGATGTTTAAGTTTGAATTTTATTTAATGGCTCCAATGAGGGTAATTAAAAATGACAAAAAATGCGATCATTTCAGAAAGCTTTTGAAACACTAAACATTCCACATTCTTTCAGATGTTAAGATGATTTAAGTTATCTATAAAACTCAATTCCTAGGTGGTATACATGTTTTAAAATAAAACAATGGAATTTTTCCTAAAATAAATCATGCTCTAAATTTCATAAATTTCTTACATTTAGACAGTTTTGTAGAATCTGTGAATAATCAAGATTTTGCTATTTTCTAATGTGCTGTGTAACCGTAATATTGTTTCCATTCATCATTATATCACTAAGAAATGGACAGCTTAATATAGACTCCTGCAAATCAAGCAAACTAATTCCTCCATCAAGACTGATTTTTAACTTGACCTCAGATCAATTTATTCTATTAGATATGATTCTCATTTTCCACTATATTTTGGCACTTCCTAATGAACAATTTGGGAAAATATTGTTGCACTATAGAAAAGGCATTTGATGAGACCTGCAGACAGAAAATCAGTCCCCAATACTATCCATCATCATCTTGTTTTTATTACTTCAAATATATTACTTAACCTCTTCTAGTTTCTATTCTCTCATATCTAAAATTATTCACCTAAATAATTTCTGGGATCATTCCAGGATGAAAATTCTATGATCTATGAAAATGGGGAGATTTTTCTCAGCAATAAGAATTTTCTTTTAAATCCATAGACACTCCAAAATTCTACAGTAATGTCAAAGTCAAAATTATATGAAAATATTTACTGTATTTTTATTAGAGACCCAGATGACTGTTAGCAAACTTATCCACTTTTTCATTAGAAAGGTGCAGGCATTTTGCTAAGTCAGAAAATAAAATCATGGTCAATGGTATGAATAGTTTTGTATTTTATTAAGAAAGGTGACACTTTTATTATGATTTTTTCTTTTTTAAACTTACTCTTTATTCATTGCCCTAAAGGCAGTTATCCAAGATATTACATATACTCTGCAAAAGTTTATTAATATTACCATTCATTCTGTTACACTATTCATTAAGCTTGAACTACTACTTATTTATGCCTTTGATGGCACAAATATGACAGAACATTACATCAATCTAGAGTAGTTAGTTACTGCTTTACAATTGTCAGTCTTCAAGTGGATTGTGATAATTGCTTTATTATGAACTGAGCATCTACTGGGCAAATACAATGTCATTTTACTGATAACCACAGTTGAAAAACAAATCAAAGGGAAGTATAAATAAGTACTATAGAATATGTTGTGAATATCTTCAATTTAATTTCTGATAATGTTCAGATATTTTAAATTATCTCTTCTCAATTAATACGTCCACGAAAGTTAATTTTTAAAAGATGTCTTCTGTAGTAGAAATTTTATGAACTGTATTAGAGTAGAAATTGAAAATCTTAAGGCAGATAGAACTTTGTGGCACCCCTGAGAATACACACTATTTGTAGATGTCTCTTTCAGAAAGTTATCTCTGCATAACTTTGAACATAAGCCTGGGATGAAACTTAAGTCACAAGGGATTTTAAGATATTAAAAGCAGAGTTTCAAGGAGAGATAGCAAATTAATGTTTCATTGTTTACCAGGAAAGAGAAATTCGTCTCATCTCTGTCATAAAGTTACCCGAAAATTATTAGTTTGCCACAGAAGAATTATATTACCTGGCAATTTAAAAAGGTATAAAATTATAAGTTTCCATCGTCAAATTTTGTTTCATAATATTTTTATAACTATATAAAATTGAAAAAATTAAATATGCAAAAGGTGTAAACATAAACTTATAGACTCCAATCAATTATGGAATAACAATAAATTCTCCCCCTAAAACGGATAGCTTTCTTTCTAAGAAATGTTTTATTAGAAAAGAGTGAACACTTGCATGAAATTATAAAAAATAAAAATAAAAATCTATAACTTTAAACCAGATATTTATTTCATCATCTAAATAACAAAAAACAGAAACCTTTTCACTAAGCACCCCAAATGAGACTTTAGAGAAAGATATCACAGTGTGTAAAAGTAATGAGTTTTCACATACATTTCTCAATATCATTTACTTAGGTAATAGTTATAAAAATATGTCCACTTTAAACTGCAAACTGAAATATCTGAATTACATAATGAATGAAGTATAAGAAATATATTTAGTCACAATGTGTTATAGTATTTAACAAGTATAAATAAATATCTAGAACTATTCAAAATATTTAAGAATGTGAAATTATATACACCTAAAGAATTATCAAATGTAAACCAAAAAAATTTATTGGAGCAATCTAAATATAATTTTTATGAAGTAATATTTCTAAATCTCAAAAAGAAAAGAGCTTTCTATTTACTCTACCACACTGTGGAAGTAACATGGTAAGATACTAGGTTCCTGGAGTTCTTTTCTATTTTTTCGGAAATTAAACTTTTCTTTTTCTTTCTTTTCTTTTTTTTTTTTTTGAGACGGAGTCTCACTCTTTTGCCCAGACCGGAGTGCAGTAGCATGATCTCAGCTCACTGCAGCCAACCGCCTCCCGGGTTCAAAGATTCTCCTGCTTCGGCCTCCCGAGTAGCTGGGCTTACAGGCGCCCACCACCATGCCCAGCTAATTTTTGTATTTTTAGTAGGGACGAGGTTTCACCATGTTGGCCAGGCTGGTCTCAAACCTCTGACCTAGTGATCCGCTCATCTCTGCCACCCAAAGTGTTAGGATTACAGGCATGAGCCACCAGGCCTGGCCTACTTATTTTATTAAGCAAAAATAGTGCTTAAAGGTAACTTGAAACAAAGTTACTGCTTATATGGAAGACATGTACTTAAAATCTCTGGTAATCTTCAAAGATTTTGACATTCTTTCTACTTCCTCACAGTGAAAGATAAGAATTTTTAAGTTACTGACTAATAAATTGTTAATATGAAATATAAACTTTCTGCTAATATAGAATCAGTTTGTCTATAAATACTCTTAAAAATTAAAATTAGCAATTTGAAAGTAAGAACAGTTTGTATATTTGAAAGTAATTTTTTTCTTTGAAATTTATGTTGATATCATTATGTAAACGGTAAATACTACAAGATTGTTTGCTTGTTAGTGCAAAAGCAAAATTCAAACTTCAACATAATACTACTAAAGCAAACAATTTCCAGAAAATAAACTTTATATATTTCTTCTCACTTGAGACTTTAGAGTCATTGTTCTTAAAGGTGATAAGAATTTATATCATTTTATTATTGACAATCCTTTAACAAAGTTTAAAGAACATATCATGTTACATATGAATTATGTCTTGTATATAACTAGGGGATTGTTTTTGGAATGAGTCTGAAAAATCAATTACTAGATTTTCAAATAATTAGTTGATTAATAGAGATAGTACATATAGCATTTTTTGCTTTTTCTTTTATTATATTCTTTTGAAAACCACATTTAAAAAAATTACAGGAAGAATACCTTGCAGTTGTTTACTGAAGATATCCTTAATAGGGTTAATTGTTCATAAAACACACATAAGGATGATCCAGAAGTTAGAAAGTCCAGGAATGCTAGCTGAGTTTCTGTTTGATTCTTCGTTTTGACACTTACTTATCTTGTAATGTCTGGCAAATCTCTGTGCTTTAATGATAAAGGTATTTCAGTAGTAGAAGGTATGTGCTCAAGTGGCAAAATTATTCCAAGTTGTAGCCTAAAGACAATAGCTAAAATTTTGCTTATCGTAAATTAGTTAATACTCTGAACTTGAAGACATAAAATCATTACCTCTAGGGGCAAGTTAGGTGCTTAGTTAATAGGTGTTTGATCTGCCTTGGGAGTTTTAACAAAGTGAAAGGAAAAATAAAAATTATAAAGTGAATCATGCCAGCAAAATTTCACTCAAGACTCAAGAAATACAGTGACAACATGAATTGTCCAAATTAACCTTAAGCTCTACATTACTTTTTCAATTACAAAAATCTACTAATCCAGAGTGTACAGAATGTGATTATTCAAAATTTCTGTTTCAGGACATTGTTATTACTGGTCCACACATGGCTCTTAATTAATTAATAATATAATATAGTGTGCACAAGAGAAGCTGCCACCCAACATAAATGTTGAAATTGGACACTCATAGGGTCTTACAGTTTTATTTTAGTTTTTAACTTTTAAAATGTGGTTTGCTAATACATGTAATATTGGGGACTTATTTTTCTTCTTAATATTATACTCCTAAAATTGTCTATTAATTTGCTGCAATTAATTATGAATTTGGTAAAATATTTCATGTTTAACATTCTTTCTCTCACTTCCCTTTTTATAGACATTTCAGTTGTTTCAGGTTTTTGCTGATATTAAAAAGTAATGTCAGTTATATATTTATAAAAAGTTATTGGTGGGCATGTGTAACAGTTTCTCTATAGTGTATACCTAAAAGTTAAATCTTTACATGTATAGTATATACAATATTATAAGAAAATGTCAAAGTGTTTTCAAAGTTATTTTGAACAGTTTTTATTCCTATTGGTAATGTTTAATAGACACTATGGATCTACTTTCTCCATGTAAGTTGGTGTTGTAAGATTTTAAAATTTGTCCACTGAATTGATATAAAATAATATTTAGTTTTAATCTTCATTTGCATTTACCTGTTCACTAATAAGATTGAAATTGACTTCATATGATTGTTTGTCATATTAATTTAATACAACTAAATATTTCTGATAAAAATCATACTATTTTTTAGGAAAATGCAAAGCAAAGATAAGTAGTTTACAAGGCACTTTCAGGTTGATTATGAACATTAAGATTGATTGAAATATTTTCAAAATGCAAGACACCAGAACCTTGCACAATAATAGAGACTGAGTAACTCATAGATGAGTCGAATTTGTTTGAATGACCTGGATACTTTGGCTTTTCAACAATTTCTTCATTACAGAATTTTTTATATTTTTCATGTACACAAGGCACTTACCTGTATTAATTTTTTATACCGGAGAAAAACATATGTTTCTTCAACCAACATTTTAATACAAATAGTAAATAGTCTCTTGTTTTTAAAAATTATTTCTACTTCACTTGTTTTGTTATTGCAACTGACTCCTGTCTTGTTCACTGTGCCTACAGTTTTGCACTCCTTAGTATTAGTCACATTGCTAATAAAAATGGATAGCTCGGCTGGGCATGGTGGCTCATGCCTGTAATCCCAGCACTTTGGGAGGCTGAGGTGGGCGGTTCACAAGGTCAAGAGATCAAGATCATCCTGGCCAACATGGTGAAACTCTGTGTTTCCCAAAAAAAAAAAAAAAAAAGTAGCCATGGCTGGTGTTGCACACATGTAGTCCCAGCTACTCAGGAGGCTAAAGCAGGAGAATCATTTGAACCCAGGAGGCGGAACTTGCAGTGAGCCAAGATCCTGCCACTGCACTCCAGCCTGGGCGACAGAGTGAGACTCCATCTAAAAAAAAAAAAAAAAAAAAGGTTACCTCATTCTTCATTTTATCATTCATTCTTTTTCACAGACTTAATTGTGATATTTTATTCTGTATCCCATCAATTTAAACATCGATTTTAATATTCTACTTTTAAAAATATAATGTAGTCAGAGAAACAGTAACTTAGGTTTTCTCCTTTTTTTAGCCCCTAAGATTTATTTTTAATTTTTTTATTATTATTATTTTGCCCGTGAAATTTTTAGCACTAGTGTGTTATTAAGAGTGTATGCTTTTGGTAAGGGAGATTTTGTCAAATTGCTGATTAAAATTGTGGTTCCTTTTATGGCACTTGTATTAATGGCATAGGTAAAATGCTCAAAGATCAAGTTTAGAATTCCAGCAGAAGAGCAGTAACTACTAAAAGAAGAGGATCTCTGCCTTGCTGCATTGATGCCCACATGTAAACTTGGTTAATAAAAGTAATTACAGACTGAAATGATGAGGGATTGGGATTACCTTTTGCTAGTAGAGATGTAACATTTACAGATGTCAGTGTGTTTGGGCCTGGGAACTAGGATCAAAGTTCGGCACATCTACCAACTAACATGTTAGTTGCAGTTATAGCCCCTTGGCAAAAACCAGTAGCCTTGGTAAAAAGCCTTGTAAGTGTAAATCATTGAAACTTTTTTCTCATTAAAAAATTATCATCTCTAACCTAAATTACATCACATAATTCAGTGTTTCCAACAAAATTTGTAGATCCCTTTCTCATTTATAATATCCACACCCTCAACTTTCATTACTCCTAGTATTCCTCAAAACACAGCAAAATATGTACAGACATCTTGTAACGGAAGGGATTGCTTTTGCAGACATTATGTTAAAGGATCATTACAAAACAGATAAAAATATTCTTGACTAAAATAATTGTCTCTCCTCTAATCTGACTGCAAACCACCTTGTCTACCCTGAGACAAGCAGCTGCCAGATTTGGGCTTCATGTAGATTCATTCCCAATTTCCAAAAGAAACCAGACAGAGAGACCTGGTGCTCAATGTTGTCATCTCCTAGTAAGTAGAAAACACCAGAGGTAGATTGTGCAATCTGGAATGAGATTGGATCCAAAAGACTCAATGATCACTCAAGTTAAAAGTATACATTGGCTATTGAGAAAATGTATTTCTCTGACATCCAAGGAGAGGATGAGTAGATGAAGAGGTGTCTGCAGCTTTTCTGCTTCTGAGGCTGTGAAAAGCTCAGGAAACATGAAACCAGGGAAATGTATTCCTTGTACTTCAAGAGAGAACTAGTAATGTGATAAATAATAAACCTTTAATCAACAGAAATAGGGAACAGCACACGTGAAGGGGCCCAATAGTCATAGACGTGAATATCAGATGGAACTCTGAGAACAATACTCTAAGGAAACACATATATGTATATATGAATACGTATATATGTGTGTGTTTACATATAAACATGTCTATGTGCTATGGAATTTCAAAAACAAGGTAAAAACAATGTTCAAAAATTAATGTAAGTTTTACAAAGCATTCAGGAAATGAAGAAGGCCACTGCTGTGTTAATTGATGTTTTGAAAAACACTCTGTGCAAGGCATCTCTCAAAGCACAAAAGGAAAACATCGAAGCTGATACTTTATTAAGAAAAACAAATGAGGCCTGTGTAATTATCCAGGGAATCAACTGGAGAAAAATTGGAGAAATGCTCAAAAGGAAAAAATAGAATAGATGGAGATAAGACCATTGTATTGGACAATTGCAGGGGAGAAAATCTGTGGGGCTGAGTTTGGTGACTCTGAATGGAAAAAAGACAACATTAAAGATATAATGCAACTTATTTAAGCTAAAGAGAATCTGATATTTAAAGGTAAATCTACTGTTCATTAAATTCTTATGAGGATTGACTATAAAATACACATACATAGCCATATCCTAGTAAGATGACTGAATTCCTTGGGAAAAGTAAAAAAAAAAATGCAAAAACACTATTTTAACACAAAAAGAAAATGTAAACTACAAAGGAAAAGAGTCAGGCTTATATTGGACACCTCATCTGCTGAAAATTGGTGATATAAGAGCAAGGCCATTAAGAGAAAAGAGCAGTAATCCCATAATCCTGTACCTGGATGAAGTAAAATAAAGAGATTTATAAAGAGAAAAAGATTCACAGAATATGTCATCCATACACTCATCTGAGAAATGCACTTGAGAAATAAATGAGTTTAGGGGCTATGTGATGTATGAGGAAAAGGACATTAGTGATTTTGTCTAAAAAATATTATAAAACCAGAATTTAAAATACAATGCAAATAGTTTCCATGAATTATAAGAGTCTTTTAAAAATAATATCCAGAAATTAAAATATTCTTCTTGGGTATCTTTCTCTTCAGGTACCCTATAACAATTGCAGCTCTTTTTAAACCCAGCAATCCCTCTGGATCTTCAATTGAAAAATTCCTATCATTTAGATTCTCAACATATTTACATTCTCAATATCTATAAACTGCTTCACTTCATCTTTTCTACTTCCTAGGGAGGTTCATCTTAGCATCAAGAACACACCTTCTACATCTTCTAATCCTTGCTGTAACTGATAGAAATGCTAGGTACCTGTTATGTGATGTAGTCTACAAACTGGCTTGGAAAATATTTCATACCCTGTATAAATTTGTAGGAAACCTGTGTCTATCTCCAGAAAATTAGCTGCTCCTTTTTTTTTTTTTTTGCCAGATGTTTAAAAACAAAAGTAACTTGGACTATTCTGAATGCACTACAATGGGTATTTTTCATGATCAGCCAACTATATTTCATCTTTTTGGTGAGGAACTTTCCCTCTTACTTTTTATGATAATTGTTTTTATTTTTTTAATTCTTTTTACCATACTTATGCTAAAATATATTTTAGGCAGAAAAGATGAAAAAATCTATCAAAACTTCTGGTAAACGTCAGAAAATAAATTCGAAATAAAAGTTGCACTAAATTGCTTTTAGCAAAAACATTCCAAAATTATATAAATATCTACTAAAATGTAGCATGCCCTAAAGGAAAAAAAAAAAATTGTTTACATAGACAATCCCCTTTATATGGCTTGGCTGTGTCCCCACACAAATCTCACCTTGAATTGTAATAATTACCACATGTCAGGGATGGGGCCAGGTGGAGATAATTGAATCATGGGGGTGGGTTTTTCCCCATATTGTTCTGGTAGTGAATAAACCTCTGGAGATCTGATGATTTTACAAGGTGTTTCCCCTTTCACTCTGCTGTTATTCTCTCTTGTCTGCCATGTAAAATGTGTCTTTTGCCTTCTGCCATGATTGGGAGGCCTCCCCAGCCATGTGGAACTGTGAGTCCATTAAAACACTTTTTCTTTGTAAATACCCAGTCTAGTGTATGTCTTAGCAGCGTGAGAACAAGCTAATACACCCCTCATAATGGGGACTTCGAGGATGAAAATGAACTTCTCCAATAAATGTTTTAAATGCAGGAAATATGTATTTCCTAAAATAAAAATAAAGATACATAATCTTATGCCATGAAAAAAATTAAGTTCATACATTGATAATTAAAGAAGTTCATAAGTATGTAATTTCAAAATCTTATTTTCTAGTGTTATTCAGCATTTTAAAATATTAACAATCAAAAATATCCTTTAAATTAGCATTTTAAAAATATTTGGTAAATAATTTAGATTCTACAACATTACTAGCCTGTCTCCTAAAATATCAAGTATAAAACTCTCATTTCTCTAGTTCATTCTGGTAACTTCTGATTGGATTATTATTATAAGTTTGACAGCTATAAGCATATTTAGGAGCAGTGGGGAAAGAAGCCATAAGACATATGTTCAGGTTGGAAATAAAGACTCAACTAAATGACACAAATAATTTTCATAATTTTATACATTTTTTTGAAAAATTTTAAATGGGAGATTTAACAACAAAATCTGTTTTGTAGCTTCTTTAGAAAAACCAATTCCTTAACGTCAACTTTTTACTTAACAGGAAATCAATTAGTTGAAAAGTAGCATTAATTTTATTTTGCTTTATTTTTTATTGACATATGAAAATTGCACATATTTGTGTGGTACTTAGTGATATTTAGATACATATATAGTGATTAGATCAGGGTAATTGGCATATCCATCATCTCTCATATTTATTATTCTTTGAGTTGGGAACATTCAATATCCTCCTTCTTGCTATTTTTTCCCCATATATTCATCTAAACACTTCTCATTTATTGCACTATCTTTGATAAAAACCATTGTCGCATCTCAAGTGAATAATTTCATCTTCTAACCTTTCAATTATTTATTACATTTATTTATTTTGTTGTCTTTTTCCCACCTGTGGAATGTAAAAAGCTTGGGGTAAAAACCTTTAATTGTTGTTGGTAATCATATATCCTAAGAATTTAAAGAGGGCCGGGCACATAGGAAACACTTAATAAATGTTTGATAATCAAACTTAATTAACAAATGAATGAATAAGGAAACTTTGATCTGCTTCATTCACTTGTCGTTACTGCCCTTACATTCAAGTTTGAGTCCTCTATTTTAGACCTTATTGACTCTTTTGTGTAGTAGAAGTTAGGGCACATAGCGAAAGTGATAAAATACAATTAAAATATATAATACTGATACAAAGAAAAATTAGAATGGTAATAAGTATATGGAGGTATTTAATAGTTAAAATACACAAATCTATAATCAGGTTTTTAAAAACTTTTTTAAAAGCATCTTTTTTTTTTAAGTTGGCACTGTTAAAAAATATCATTTGCATTTTGTATTGAACATTTATTAATTGACAGAGTGACAACTGCAAATACAGAGTAGCCCACTGTATCAAACATTGGAATTATAAATGAAGGTTCATAATTTTTACTTGTTTATATTTAATCAAAATTGTTTCAAAATTATGCGTCTGCATTTAAGGTTTTAAAAACTGTAAATTTCATACTCCTGTTCCTTAAAAGATAACCAATGAGTGAGGGCACATATGTATGCTAAAACTGCTTGCACAATCATGGGTGTTTTCTTAACTTTAGGCACGAATAGTTAAATCTACTACATGTGATTAGTTTGAAGCCAAAATGACACACTAGTTGTGAAACCTGGAAGAAACTGTTTAACTTTTCTTCCAATATTTGAACTGTCTATTTTGTATGGTAATAAAACCTTTGTTTTTTTTTTTTTAACTGTTTAGCCAGTGTTTAATCTCTACATTCGAAGCAATTCACTATAACAGAAGTTGAACAAGTAGATCTCATAGAAAAGCCACAATAGACCTTGTTTTGACTGACTGATTAATATTAAAAACTAGAAAATCAGAAAATCTAGAAAGCAAAAAAGAGTAAATTTTTTTTCAGAAAATATAACAGTAAGAGTATTCAAAATAAATTATTTAAAATATATTTATATACCTTTTAGAAACTGAAGGCTCATTTTTTCAAGTATTTCATAATTTTATAAACTTTAAATAGTGATTATTTGAAAACTAAGACCTTAACATTTACAATATGTTATGTTCATTAATTTTCCCATCAGTTTGTTTAACTCTATACTATTTATTTTTAATGAGCTATGCAATGGTTCACTTCATATATGAATTCATCATTAGCCTCTGCTAATGGCATTTTCATCAAAAGATTAGTTTTTAGAAAATCAAATTATAGCTTAATTAATACACATTAACAACAACAACAACCAAAAAATCCAAAGCAAGGATGATTAGATATAACTTTTGAGCCATTATTTACAAAGAAATACTGATGGTACTTTATGTTAAACGTGTTTTTCTTAGAATATGTTACCTTTTGCAAAATTAAGGGCAAATTAGTAACTAGTGTTCTATTTGGGATTTATAGTAATGTACTTCTTGAAAGATGCTATGATTTTTAAAATTGAGATATTCAATCAGGTTGGTTTCTAATGAATATTTGACTCTGTCAATGATATATTCAGCTAGTCTTTATGGAAAAGACAATACTCTTCATAAATACTAATATTTTTTATGTACACCATTGTATTTATCAGGGTTCAAAAACTTTCCCTTTCTAATGTTATGTTTCTGTATTCCTATAATACACCTTTAACAATAGCTATGCCATGTTAACGGTAATTCCTGGAATGCTTCATGCTACTTGGTGCTTTATGCTTTTGTCTGTAGTCTTTTGGCCTGAATGGCTGCCTCTCATCTTCTCTATGTGGACAAGTCACACTTGTCTTTCAGTATGCCCAAATATCTTTTTCCTCGAAGTATACTACGTTTTCACTCAGATTTTCTTTTAACCCAGGTCTATATTTCTTTACAGTCTCCGTATTTAGTGGTTGCTATGCTGTTTCATGGTTGTTGAATTACTTTCCTGTATCTCTCACCTCATTTTGACATGGATTCATTTGCTCACGACCAGGCTCTATTTGGCTTTATGCATATAAGAAGAAATAGGCATCTGAAATGAGTCAATTGATAAAATTGCACTGAGCCAACAAAATATTAGGTTTATTAATTTCATTTGGAATTTTAAAATCTCTACATAGCAATGCATCAGTTCTTCATTGCATTTGATTTTTAAAATTACAAAGAAATACATGCTTTTCATTACAAGTAAAGATATATCAAGATGTATAAAGAAAACTTGATCACCAGCCTCCTTTTTTCACAAATTAAAGAGGGTTTGTCAATTTTCTGCTTTATAAAACTAAAATTTGTCAATTGTTAGTATGATGAATTTTTCCTAGAAAAAAAGTTATAAATTAGTCATAGACAAGTAGCTGTATGACTTATTTTTTATCCTTTTTGTATTATCTTCAAATAATACTACCATGTTGAAATTGTTTATCTGACATTCTAAATATGCTTTTAAGGCATTTTACCTTAATTTGGTAGCTTAGATGCATATGGATTTTATATTTGTACATACTGTGAAAGAGGTATATTTTTATTCTCTTCCCTATAAATGTCCCTTAATAAATCACATTATGCATTGAAAAACTGCTTATATTGTATAGTAATTTCATGTATGTTTTAAGTGATTTTTATAGATTTTTAAATATTCTGCTGACTTATTGTAGAAAAGAATCAGCAGAGCCAGTTTTGATCTATCAACAGTTCACCTCAGTGAGCACAGACAGTGTTAGGCTAATATATCCTCCTTCCAGTCTTTCCCACATATAAAAAATCAGCCAATCAAGGATAGAATCACTCTAATAACATTTTTGAGTGACAAAGCTTCAGTAAAACTGACCTTCAAGTAACCTTACTCCTGTAGATAATATCAATCCACTTACATGTCTGATAGTCTTCGAAAAATCCTATATTAACAATGCTATTCAAGAGAACTTTTCACAATAGTGGAAAATAAGTGTATTTTAACGTGTGAGCTGCCAGCCATGTGTAGGTATTTATCATTTGAAATGTGACTAGTGTGGTCACAAAACTAAATTTTAAATGTATTTGATTTTCATTTTTATTTAAATTATTTTAAGTACCTTGGTTAATGGCTATGGCGCTCAGATCGGACATCACAGTTTATAAGATCAACAATCTATTCTGCCTGAAGAAACTTTGTCCGACAAGCTTAGATTTTCCATATTATTACAAGAGATAAATTCAAATGTCTTGTTAGATTTTATATCATTTAATGAGAATTATGGAGGTTACACTAAAGATTCATTTAGGCCTGGCGCGGTGGCTCACGCCTGTAATCCCAGCACTTTGGGAGGCTGAGACGGGCGGATCACGAGGTCAGGAGATCGAGACCATCCTGGCTAACACGGTGAAACCCCATCTTTACTAAAAATACAAAAACTTAGCCGGGCGTGGTGGCAGGCGCCTGTAGTCCCAGCTACTCTGGAGGCTGAGGCAGGAGAATGGCGTGAACCCGGGAGGCGGAGCTTGCAGTGAGCCGAGATCACTCCACTACACTCCAGCCTGGGCTACAGAGCGAGACTCCCTCTTAAAAAAAAAAAAAAAAAAAGATTCATTTATAACACTCATTTGGCAGAATTGCAGGAAATCCTTGGACCAACAAGTGTTCACAATAAATCCCTTGTGCCCAGATTTATTTTGTCCTTTAGATAGGTTGCCAGGTGAATCAGTCTAAACTGCAATCTAAGCTCAGATTTGTTTGATTGACTCTGATTGCTGGGTTTGTTCTGTTTGAGAATTTGTAACCAAACAGGTCTTTTTTGTAAGAATCATTATTCATAGGGTTTTGTGTAAGGCAATAAGACCTATAGATTTTTTAAATTGAGTATTAGTGTTAGTTAAGTAAGGTCATTAGATACTTTTTCTTATTAAGCTGCTTATTTTCTTTAGTTTTTCTTTTGTTGTCTACTTGTACAAAGTTGCATTTTGTTTGGTTCTGGATTGTCTAGAAAATTCTAATGACACATTTTGACTTAGTATCGTTTGCTAGTAAAAGTTTATATTAGAAATCATCATAATTTTAAAATAAAATACCAGGCTTTAAATTCAGTAAGTAGTTCAGTCTCTTCTAAAAATCCAATTCTTTATCAGAATCCTTATTGTTCAAATGACTGGACTATGGCCCTTTGTAGGAAAATCAAATTACTAAAAGAAACATGTGAAAAACATGTACAAAATAAATGTATATAGTTATATGTATTGGGAATATGTATAAAATTTGTGTTCAAAAATTACTAAAAGAAATGTGAAAAATATATACAAAATAAATGTATATAGTTATATGTATTGGGAATATATATAAAATTTGTGTTCATCAATGTCAGCTTTTAAAACATTGCACTCATTCTAAATGCTATAAAAGCACAGTTTGTTTAATTTTAAGAATAAAAGCAATTCTGAATCACCTAATATTTTCATGCTATCTTAAATACCCTGATTTATATAATAAGTCTTCCCCAAGGTAAAAGTTCAGAAGCTACTCTACAATATTATAAAAACTACTGTAGAAATGTCATAAATAAATTTGGCTCATGCCAAATATGCTGCTCTGTACAAAGTCTTTATAAAGGATCTCTTATAAAATAAGACTAAGAAATGATAGGAAATTCAAACAGATACTTCAAGATTCCATTATAGATACATAAAATCTGGCCTGTTGAATTCTTTTAAAATTACATTAGGAATTTTCAAGTGGTAAAATCCATGAGGACAAGACTGGGCAAAATCAGAATGTCCATCTAATAGCACCAAATCTCAACTGAACATGAAATAACTATGACATTAGGTGCAATCTAACACCAATATTAAATACTGATGGAGAAATTTTTTTCTAGGATAACAGGAAAATAATGTTAGATTATGTTCTTCCTACCTAAAACATTTTTACTTTTCAATCCAATGTTATGTTATATATTTAACTAGCATTGCTTTTGATAATTTTGACTTATGTCAGACCTTGTCCTTTACTCAAAATCCTTTTTGTCTTATCACTTAAAATCCTCTGAAAATCTAAGGGATCCTAATAGAACCCACACATCACTCCTGTTCAAGAACCTAAATGGGTGTTTTCTGAAGAACCTACAGAAGTAAAGGATTCATGAGGTTGATTGCTAGCCTAAGGTCCCCAGAATAGGCAAAGGGCCACATAAAACGGACATCTTGCCAATACCATTAGAACAAGTTATCCTATATATTTAACTTTCCTTTATATATTTTTGTTTGTACATTTTCTTTGCTAATTTAAAGTTAGATACTCTGAGTCATTGTATCATGCTCCTCTTGGTATTAACATCACTTGCTTACATTTAGGCTTTAATTGCTCTAGGTAATCACCAACCTAACTCAATAATCTAGTAGTACCAAACTCGTTAGTTATCTGTTGCTCAGAGTCAGGAATGCTTTAATGCAGTCATGGTCCCCATAAGTGATTCAAATGGTAATCTAAATAGTAAAATACAATAAATTCATATTTATCAATATGCAAGGTGAAAATGAAATCTCCACAGATGAAACTTCATTTCAATATAAATGAATTATGGGAATGAAGATTGGGACAAATTTTGTTGTTCTTTCTGATTTGGTTGACAAATGAATACAAAAAGGGTTCACAAACATTGAAAAAGACTCACTGGTCTGGAGCAATAGAAACAAGTAGTCATCAGAACCAGATTTAAATCTGTTCAATTGACCAATTCACCTTAGTGAACTCAGTTTTGCAAGCAGCCAGTGATAGGCTGTCACTGCTGGAAGCTTGCCAATCAGGAACAGACTTACTCCAGAAAACACACCTCTAAGTGTCACTTATTCATTGAAATTCTCACGAGAGTAACCACTCTTCTACAGATGGTATCAATCTGTTTGCACCTATGAAACTCTGCCAATTCGTTCTTCAGCGTAATTCTACTCTCTTAAATTTATTATTTTCTTAATTCAGAACAGTAGTTTCTGACAATTTAAATTTTTTCCTTAAATTATATCCTTTCATCATAAGGACCCCTTATTTAGCGCTTAAGTGATATATGACTAAGTATACTAACATTATCCATTCTGAATGTTTTTCCCCACTTTATTTTATTTTAGCCTATCTTCTGATTTATGTATTGTTTAGTTAGATTTATTTGTATTTTAATTCAAATATTTTTGTTTGTAATATATTCTCTCAAAATATTTATTTTATTCTGACCTATTGTTATTTTATGAATGTATTTATCTCACAGTATAGTATTAAATATTAAAGTAATTTTTATTTCTAAAGAACTCAGAACTTGGGGCATGAAAAAAATGTTTATTTTGTTGTTGCTGTTGTTTTATGAATTTTAAAAATTATTTTTATTTCCTTTATTAATATTTTAGGTGCCACTCCTTTATATATACATATTAGTATAAAAACTTTTATTATACATTAGTACATAACTAATTTTAAGTGAGTTTATTTATGTCTGCATACTTATACACACATATACACACGTATATTCTCTATATATACACACAAACACACAAGCATTTATATATGTTAAACATTTATATAATATGTATAATACTGGGTGATAGAATTACAAGCAACTTTAATAATTTTTGCTATTCTATTAATTTTTAATTGATTAGAAATGATCATTTATGGCCGGGCGTGGTGGCTCTTGCCTGTAATCCCAGCACTTTGGGAGGCTGAGACAGGTGGATCATGAGGTCAGGAGATCGAGACCATCAAGAGGCTAACACGGTGAAACCCCATCTCTACTAAAAATACGAAAAATTTGATGTGTGTGGTGGCATGTACCTGTAGTCCCAGCTACTCGGGATGCTGAGGCAGGAGAATCACTTGAACCCGGGAGGCAGAGGTTGCAGTGAGCCGAGATTGCGCCATTGCACTCCAGCCTGGGTGACAGCACGAGACTCTGTCTCGAAGAAAAAAAACAAAAAAACGGCATTTATTAATTCTTATTTGTAACCAAGAGAGTATTTATTTCCCCGGCATTTGGTGTATACAATATAGAAAAATAAAATAATAAACCCAAATTTATTTTTAAATTATATAGTTTGGGATATAGGTTTCAAGAGAAATAATAAACTCCAATAAAGCAAGAAGCACAGAAGTGCAATAAACCTTTACCTTTATAAATAAGGATATAAATACCAACTTAACTTTTTTTTTTTTTATTATACTTTAGGTTTTAGGGTACATGTGCACACTGTGCAGGTTTGTTACATATGTATCCATGTGCCATGTTGATTTCCTGCACCCATTAACTCATCATTTAGCATTAGGTATATCTCCTAATGCTGTCCCTCCCCCATCCCCCCACCCCACAACAGTCCCCGGAATGTGATGTTCCCCTTCCTGTGTCCATGAGTTCTCATTGTTCAATTCCCACCTATGAGTGAGAACATGCGGTGTTTGGTTTTTTGTCCTTGCGATAGTTTACTGAGAATGATGTTTTCCAGTTTCGTCCATGTCCCTACAAAGGGCACGAACTCATCATTTTTTATGGCTGCATAGTATTCCATGGTGTATATGTGCCACATTTTCTTAATCCAGTCTATTGTTGTTGGACATTTGGGTTGGTTCCAAGTCTTTGCTATTGTGAATAGTGCCACAATAAACATATGTGTGCATGTGTCTTTATAGCAGCATGATTTATAGTCCTTTGGGTATATACCCAGTAATGGGATGGCTGGGTCAAATGGTATTTCTAGTTCGAGATCCCTGAGGAATCGCCACACTGACTTCCACAATGGTTGAACTAGTTTACAGTCCCACCAACAGTGTAAAAGTGTTCCTACTTCTCCACATCCTCTCCAGCACCTGTTGTTTCCTGATTTTTTAATGATGGCCATTCTAACTGGTGTGAGATGGTATCTCACTGTGGTTTTGATTTGCATTTCTCTGATGGCCAGTGATGATGAGCATTTCTTCATGTGTTTTTTGGCTGCATAAATGTCTTCTTTTGAGAAGTGTCTGTTCATGTCCTTTGCCCACTTTTTGATGGGGTTGTTTGTTTTTTTCTTGTAAATTTGTTTGAGTTCATTGTAGATTCTGGATATTAGCCCTTTGTCAGATGAGTAGGTTGCAAAAATTTTCTCCCATTCTGTAGGTTGCCTGTTCACTCTGATGGTAGTTTCTTTTGCTGGGCAGAAGCTCTTTAGTTTAATGAGATCCCATTTGTCAATTTTGGCTTTTGTTGCCATTGCTTTTGGTGTTTTAGACATGAAGTCCTTGCCCACGCCTATGGCCTGAATGGTATTGCCTAGGTTTTCTTGTAGGATTTTAATGGTTTTAGGTCTAACATTTAAGTCTTTAATCCATCTTGAATTAATTTTTGTATAAGGTGTAAGGAAGGGATCCAGTTTCAGCTTTCTACATATGGCTAGCCAGTTTTCCCAGCACCATTTATTAAATAGGGAATCCTTTCCCCATTTCTTGTTTTTGTCAGGTTTATCAAAGATCAGATAGTTGTAGATATGCGGCATCATTTCTGAGGGCTCTGTTCTGTTCCATTGATCTATATCTCTGTTGTGGTACCAGTACCATGCTGTTTTGGTTACTGTAGCCTTGTAGTATAGTTTGAAGTCAGGTAGCGTGATGCCTCCAGCTTTGTTCTTTTCAAGGAGAACTACAAACCACTGCTCAATGAAATAAAAGAGGATACAAACAAATGGAAGAACATTCCATGCTCATGGGTTGGAAGAATCAATATCGTGAAAATGGCCATACTGCCCAAAGTAATTTATAGATTCAATGCCATCCCCATCAAGCTACCAATGACTTTCTTCACAGAATTGGAAAAAACTACTTTAAAGTTCATATGGAACCAAAAAAGAGCCCGCATTGCCAAGTCAATCCTAAGCCAACTTAACTTTAATATACTTAAACACAGTTGCTTACTTGAAGGTGAAGAAAAATATAAGTAGTACCCCTTGAGTGCAGATTACCCAATTGAAAATATTTAAAAGAAAGTCTAAGTAATATAATATTCTCCTGCTCTCAATAATAATGGGAAATTATCATAACAAATGTAATGCTGACAGTTTTTCTCTTGAAGGATAAATAACGTGTTTTTGTACCCTTGCTGATAGCAAGTATCTCGTATATTCAAATTGCTGATAGCAAGTATCTCGTATATTCAAATTGCTGATAGCAAGTATCTCATATGTTCAAGAGGAATTTCTATAATTAACTTTTAGAATATCTTACATAGAAGATAATAGAAATGATAATAGTAACACTTAAGAACTCAAGTTCTACACTTCCTATATGGACTGCATTCAAATTCTGGTGGTTTGAAACATTTTTACTATCTCCTCCAAAATGAGAAGCAAATTTGTTCTTTCACTCTTACTGCTTAGAGAAACATAACATATTAAGTGGAAGGAAGACTATGAGAAGGCCCCTAGCTGATATATAGCGTGCTTCAAGCAGGTCGCCTAGATGGCTCTTATGTCTTGCATATGACAGTGCAGAAATTCTCTCTAGTAGATTAAAGGTAATATATAGAATTTGTGGAAAGCCTACATGGGAGAATCAGATATGAGGATCCTAGGTGTTGGAGCACTTCTTTTTTTTTTTCCTCAGAAATTGTTTTTCATCTGATGAGTAGATCTTGGTTTCCTAAGCCCTTGAAGAAATGTAAAAGCACCTGAATGTGGATAACTCATCAACTTCATGAGCTAAGGTGCTGATCATGAACTGTGTATTATTAATGCATCAAGTCAGCAATTTAGAGTAGCCATCAGTACTCAAAACACGTTGGCAGCCCATTCTCCCAGTGTGTCAACTCCTGTCATGCAGCCATCCCACCCTTGATGCATATACTCACACACACCTGTAGGTGCAGAACATGCAAACACACTACATGTTTCAGATATTTCTTCTAGGACCAGATTACAAATCCTCCCAGCAATGCAATTCTAAGTATCACATAAACCACCTTTTCTCTGGAAGAAGATATATCTTTAACTATTACTCCAACATATTCCTGTTCAGTACTAAAAATTTGAACTAGGAGGGAAAAACAAAACAAGCCTTAGAAACTGCAGTGAAGTTATGGGGAATAGTAGATAGCAGAAACCTTAGAAATAGTACAGGGAGGCAGACTATGTGTGACCAGTTTAATGCACCGCAGAGTTTCTGTGTGGGTTATTAATTTACTTGCTATCCCAGGACACCAAGGACTGAGGAGACCTCAAAAATATCGACTTAACTTTACTAAGCTGATCAAATTGTGTTCAGTGGCCTGTTAACGGATCTGAAATCTTCATACCCCCTAAAATTCAGCAAGTCTTTTGCTTGCCTCTTTATCTTACGGGATCATTCTCATGTCGTAGGGGACAATGGTTGTTGTTAATTAACAAGAATCACATATCCTTAATTTGCTTTCAACTTCTGCCATGCTTCTGTCAGTAATACTCTCTAAGTAAGTAATTAACATGTTTTTATCATTATGGTATCCCACACATTTTGCTTCTAATTATTGCACTCAATTTAGATGAACAGAAATAAAACAATTTTAAGGGTCTCATACAATTCCCTGATCTTGCTACAGCCCCTTTATCAGGAGGCAGCTGCTTTTAGTGAATAAGAAATGGTTTAATAAAATTCTAGCACCCTAATAGTTGAGAGAGAAACCTTACAAATTTGGGGTGTAATATCACCCACAACTAAAAATGGCTTTTTTCTCCTACAATCAGAATATATGTGTCGTGGATCAAGAGGGTACTATAGTTTCGATTAACATTAACACAGGAAATGAAATTGAAAATGGTACCTTGCACCATTTTACAGGATGATACTTGCAAACATTTTCTCCCTAAAGCTATGATCCTGACATATATCTATAATCTATATGGAGTAAAACAATAAGAGCTAGAACATACTGAGTACTTGGTGTGTGCAAAATGTTCGAATGATATCCATATAGAAAAATTCATTTAACTCTCATGTGAACCACGTGATGTATTTGCTGTTATCTTTCCATTAAGTAAGTAAAGCAACTGAATGCAGTAGACTTACATATGTTATTCAGGCACATATCTGTTAAATTTTAAAGGCAATCTAAATATAAATATCGTGTTTATAGCCACTATACCAAACTACTTCTCAAATAATTGCATTTCTTAGGATGTGAGCAGTTCACTGTTGTTGGTTTTATAGTTTTTGCTATTTGTGGGATGTTTAAGTATGAAAAAGAAGGGCACATTTATACTGAACAAGGAGCAGACATTAGCCGTTAATCATATGTCTTTTTTCTGTATGTGTTTTGAATACCCTTTTTATTTGGGAAGTGTTCCCACATTGGTACTTGCTTCCTTAGGCAGAATGGAAATTTACATTTTTTTTTCCTTCCTTTAAAATAGAATACAGTATGTGACCCAGGTTCCAGAAATCAGATATATTATTAGGAATATGTTTTAATTTGTTTTATAAAGAAATCTTATTTTTAATTATGTTATTATATAATTTTATTTATAGCATATAATTTTATTTATAACATATAGTCATAAATGAAAAATAATTTTTGACTATGTAGTTGTAAGTTTTATTTTTTATTATTGCCAACCCATAAACACTTTTATAGAAAGCAAGAAATATGGGTTCAGTTTTTTAAAATTTTAGAAATCAGCGAATTGTTTTATTCTTTTATGCAACTGATTGCCTTCCTTCCTATTTGTTACTGTCAATTGCTCTGCTTTAAACTTTTTTGAAGGATATTCACAGTGACATAGAAAAGCAATAAATAGGCATATAGTTTGAGTAAACCCAAAAATCTAACATGAGTATACTGTATGTATTCTCGATTTAAAAATTTATTACATCATGATTTTCATTGGTTATACTAAAAAAGAGGCTAGCTAAACTAAAGAAGCTAAACTAAAAAGAGAGACCTCTTTTAAACTAAAAAAGAATATATTTGTTTAAAAATACCGAGATCGTGCCACTGAACTACAGCCTGGGCGACAGAGCGACACTCCATCTAAAAAAAAAAAAAATATATATATATATATATATATATATGTGTGTGTGTATATATATATGTTTTATATATATGTTTTGTCTAATAAGTAAGATTTCATCCTATCTTACATATTTTAATTTCTTGCTAATTCTACACATTCAGTTTTTCAAAAAATGACACATTTCAGGTCTCGTGTTGCCTGGGCTGCCTGCCATATTACACTTAATTTTCATGTAGCCCTTGAAGACTGCGTGGGTATAGTAGAAACTGGACCGAGTTTAGCTTGTCTGTGTGGGACCAAGTTTGTGCTAGAAAAGGAGAGAGGAATGGTTTCCACAAAAGAAATTATAAATTTTAAAAGTCTAGAAAAAAATCAGAAAATAAAACACACCTTAAGGAAATCTCTCTATCTTAGGCAATGATGGTATTATGATGATATTTTTTCTTTAGAGGTTGAGAAAGGAATTTACGACTTTTTAATTCTTTCATGTAGCATCTATCTACATGTCTCTATCTCCATATCATGACTTATATCTCTATCTATCCATCTATAAGTTTGATCTACCAAAGTGCTCTTTGGTACAGTTGCTAAGCAACATTTTGTCTGCTTTATTTTACAAAGGAAAAATTAATAGGACCTTTGTTTATTTCAGGGTCTTAATTAAAAGCCTATGAGATTTAAACAGTTAATATGGATATATAAAAATTGCATGTAGCTATTTATATATACTACAAATCTTTGTTTGATTTTTCCAGCAGAGCTCACAATGAGTTCTTCCAATAGTTCTATAAATTATCCCTAGTAGATTATTTTATTAGGGGGGAACAGACAGAAGTTAACCATTAGTTTTTATTTTCCTAATGTATTTATACATTTATACTATCAATTAGATTTTAGTGACAAACAATGCATTTATAAAGTATACTGAGACCTGAAATGAATAAGTGAAATAAATACATTTTAGCTAACTCAGAAAAATCAGCTGTATATTATTAAATATTTATTGAGATATAAACACTTATTGCATTAACTATGAATTTGTATATTTCAAGCATTCATATTAGGATCTAAAACTCATACACTGTTGAGTCATATGGTGACTGCCACTGACAAGGAAGGTTATTGTCATTTCCATAATCTTAATATTTAGTTAATATTTTCCATTTCCTTAACATTTGAGGCTCCAGAGTGACACCTTCTTACAGAGGCAATTACAAACTTGGATATCTGTGACTTACTTCCATTCTTTGCTTTCTTAGACTTACTATATTCATGTGACCCTAAATGATATTTGCTTCTTTTGGCCTGTGTTTGATTATAGAGGTGAAAATCCTTCACATATTATTGTGTGACTCTCTTCTTCAACTCAATTTTGTACTATTGAGATTCAGCCATGTTAACTAATTCAGCTTTAATTCATTTGTTTTCACTGTGCTAAATGGTTCCATTTTTGTTAAAATAATGCAATTTATCTTTCCATTCTACTGCTTATGATCATTGGAGTTGTCCTTTATTTTTTTCTATTGTGGTTAATGCTATGGTAAACATTCATGTACATAGGTATGAGCATATGTGCTTGTGTTTTCTTGGAGTAATGCAACTATGAAACCACTGGATATGCACATTTTACTAAACATTTCCAACTAGCTGTGCAAAGTGCTTATAATCTCTTATGGTTTAAATGCTCCAACATTTAGCAATTTTGGTATTTCCATATTTAATTTTTGTTAATCTGATAACTGTGAAATAACATCTCACTTTTGTTGTGATTAGCATTTCTATAATTCTTACTAAATTTGAGCATCATGTCATATATGTGAGGTCATTCATAATTGTATTTATGTGGCATGCTTGGTCATGTTTGTCTTTTTGTTCTTTTTTTATTTTTTAAGGACTCAATTTTTAATATACATTCTGAATACTAAACAATTTTTTGGTTTTATAAATACTAAATATCATTTTGCTTATTAAAAATGCACATATAGGTTATAAAAATATACTGCCTGTATTTTTTCACTCACTTTATGGTATTTTCTTAATAAACAAAAGTTCTTAGTATAATGTAGCTCAGTTCACTCTTCTTCATTATGTGATTTGTGCTTGCTGTGCCTTATTTAAGATATCTTTTCTTACACTGGTGTTATAAAGACATCCTTGTATGTTATTTTCCAAAGATTTTATACTGTTCGGTATTTATATCATCAATCTCTGCGACTGTTTAGTCTGTAAAGTAGAAATCCAGTTTCATTATAAACCACGATGGATACCCATTTTCCCAGTAACTTTTATGGATCATTACATTTTTATCAGACTGATTAACAATGCTCTCCCATTATATATTAAATGACTGTATATGAGTACTTACTGCCTCAGCTATTGTTTCTCTGTTATGTTTTTCAGGCTACTTTTCTATTCCAGCACTAATGCCACATAAACCTTGGTTTGGCAAGGGATACTGCTTTTGTCCCTCATAGTAGATGTATAGAGTTTCTAGTATCCAGTTTCATAACTGTGTGTTGTACAGGTTTGTTCCCTAGCCCTACAGAGCCCTGCATAGTCCTCAAGATCCTGGATCCCAGCCACATGAGTAAATTCTAATTTAACTCTTAGGTTCTATAGGCCACTGAGTTTAAGAGTTCCTCAAAGTTTGGGGTTCATCATTGTGTTTTGTTTGTTTGTTTCTGTTTGTTTGGTTTCCATTACAGGTTTCTACAACATGGACTCTGACATTTTTCATTCTTATTTTATGTGTGGGCTATCATTTTGGTGTATCTGAAGTGAACAGAAGAAGAGGATTTCAGCATATACTTGATCTGATGTATTAAAATTAAACCCATTGTAAACCTTTCATTTGAGTGTATAAGAATATGATTAAAATTTAGTTATATTTATAAAATACATACAAATTTAATTTAAGCATGTTTTTGGTGGGACACTGTAATCATATCAAATAGCTACATACTTATATTACCTCTACAATAATAAATTAATATTTTCTTTCAATGTATTTTCTCCAAATATGGTTTGAATTCTGGAAATATTTTTCTTTCTTAACAGACACATTTTTATTAAAAACAGTATTATCCACCTTTCTAATTCACTTTATTAGTCCTCCTTTTTCAATTTGTTCTATCAATTTTTATTAAACATGAGCTTTTAGTGCCTTTAGATTGTGTCAAAATATTAAAATTTCCCACAAGAGGCAGATTTCAATGTAATCAAATACTATAAGGAGAGTAAGGGTATGTTCATAATTTATTTCGTGCAAGGTGGCATCATAGAAATATAAAAATACCACAGCATCTTACATGAACTATTTTAAAGATAGTAATATCTTTATATGTATCAGGCCATTCTTGGATTGCTATAAAGAAATACCTGCGACTGAGTGATTTCTAAAGAAAAGAGGTTTAACTGGCTCACCATTCTGTAGGTTGTACAGGAAGCATGGTGCTGGCATCTGCTTGGCTTCTAGGGAGACATCAGGAAGCTTAAAATCATAGCAGAAGGCGAAGGGGGAGCAGACACTTCATACGGTGAAAGCAGGAGTAACAGAGAGAGAGAGAGTTGAGGGGGAGTTGCCCCTACTTTATATGATCAGATTTCTTGAGAGCTCACTCGCTATTGCAAAGAAAACACCAAGCCATGAGGGATCCGCCCCCATGATCTAAACACCTCCCACCAGGCCCCACCTCCAGGATTGGAGATTACAGTTTAACTTGAGATTTGGGTGGGGCAAATATCTAAACTATATCCATTTCTACATGTGCTTTCAAATGTGGTTTTATCCTAGAGTCTTCTAATTTTACAATCAGAATTCTCAAAATAATTGGAAAGAACATTAATATATTTTTTCAGCCTTCTGCCAGTTTTCAGAAGAGATAATATTTGCTTAAGATTGTTATTTTCTCAGAAGGAACAAAATGGTTTCAATTATTTAAATCCAATTATGTATATTTTACATCTAAATTCATCCTCAAAGGAAAATCAGTAAATTAGGGGTATTATTATAACTAGATAGAGATTTCTCAGTTAGCAATGGAAGCTCATTCCATCACCCAGGATAAGAAATATCAAGCACCACTTTCAGGTAACAGATCTGGCCTGCTTCAGATCATCTTGGCACCTGCTTGACCTTACATTTATACCCATGAGATTTAAAATGAAAATTTCATTGCTTCTGGAAAGAGACGTGAATTCAGTGTGTGCATAATGTTAAAATTGAACTTCATAACGAGTAAAAAATACTGTTTTTGAGAAATAGTATGACAATGTATAATACGTATCTTTGTTAATGTCTCACTGAAATGATGGGACACTTTCACTGATAGCTCATTTATATGTATTATTGAAATTTAAAATGGTTAACTTATTAAAATTTAATAATAGAGATCATTGTCACTATGGTCACAGAAGGTTACAAATTTTGTTTCCAGGAATAACTCATAATGCCATTCTTTTTTTTTGGTAACTTATATTTGAAGCTTTTTGATATTCCATTGCCATTGAATAAAATTTGAACATTGTCTTTATGTTCATTCATGTAGTAACACATCATTACTCTGAATGTTAGTTATGCAGTTTTCATTATGCAGGACAGAGCCAAAAAGCTTCAAAGAGAATTAAAAAAAAAAAAAAATCCTTTAGTTTTCTATTTGGTAGTCATGAAACAGTGAGTTATTCCTTGCTATGATAGGTGCTGCTAAACAAGGGAACATTTTTTCATTATTAGGCAATTTTTATCCCAGGAAGAAATAGAGATATATTAGGGACTCAACAACAACCACAAAAGAAAGAGGAAAATGTCCAGGCAGTTATCCATGTGAAAGATTTTGTTTTGTGTACTAAACCAATAATTCAAGAAAAATGAAAGAGGAGAAAGGTTGCTTATGAAAGTTAGATCACCTGAAGTTCTTATGTTAAATCTATTGTATTGCAATAGGAACATTATTAATCCTATTACTATGTTCATTAAAAGTTGCAAACCTCTGAATGCTTGGTTATGATGCCACAACTGTGCTAAATGCATCATCCCACACAATTCTGTCATATTAACATCACAATAGTGTGTAATAAATAACATTATTACCTTTCATTTTATGGGTCAGGAAAATGAGTCTCTGAAAGAGTCAGTCATTTGTCTGAGTTATATGGTTAATAAGTATTACACCTGGACATCACAACCAGCCTAACTCTGGAGTCTGGCCTTTTTACAATGGAGAAAACAGAATTACAAGAGCAATAGACATAGAATGGATGAATTTTGTAGGTATGCAAAGTATTAGCTCCGTTATTTATGTTAGTTATGGAAAGGTAGTTATGAAAGAAGCCAATACCAGTCTGCGTGGACCTACATACAACACAGAAATGAATGGAATAGCCTGCAGTGAAACCTTAAAAGCACACAATCATAAGGACTTGATAAAGAAATTCTGATATTGCCCTTTCTTAGCAAACCACAAGAACTGTTTTGTTCTTACAAGTGCTAATGTCATCTTCTACCATAGGACATTTTCACGCGTGATTCTTCTGCCTAGAAGGCTCTTTCCTTTCTTCGCCTGGTAATCCCAATTACTCTTTTATATCCTGGCTCAATACTAACCATATTAAAGAACCCTCCAGGGAAACCAAAATTAGATCACACCCCCAATTGGCAGCTGCACCTTTCTCATTTTACCCTCTCTCATGCTTCATTTCTTCGCATCACTTAACACTGCATATTTTATGTATTTGGTGTATTTTCAGACAGCACAACTCACGTGTCCAACAGATACATTTGTCAATGTTTGCTCACTACTGCATCTGCAGCATCTTGAATGTGCCTATTAACTCATGAATGTTCAATATTTGTTGAAGGTTTCACTAGGTGGAAGTAGTTGTGTGAAATTTCACACATATGTCTATCTCTTCTCTTAGATTATAAGTTCGTGAAGCAAAAGACTACATGGATTTTTGTTCACTTACTACAGTTTCAGGTACACACTAGGCCCTCATTAAGAACTTAATGAAAGAATGAGTATTTTTTTCAGATTCCAGAATGCAGGACTAATTCTCAAATGACCTTGGTGGTCCAGTTCGTCCCTCTTTTCTCACTGTAGTTTTCAGAATGTGCTGAGAATGCAACATCCTAAAATAAAGAGGAACTGGCCCAAATAGCCCAGGCTGTGTTCCTATCCCTGCTAGAACAGAGTGACCTGCAGTGCTTTAGCCCGGAGATCAAGTTGCCCCTGCGTATAAAATTCAATGCAGAGCACACTTTCAGGGTCCTTCAGCTACAGTGCAGTGTGAGAACTTGCAGACACAACTCCATCTGCCTTGAGCAGCTTTGCTGAGCCTTGAGGGATAGGCTTATCATGAAACATATGCTTCCAGTGCCCATTATTTCCTGTGAGTAAAAAGTTGCTTGATTTAAATTTTTATATGAATATTCAGTCTCTTGTGACTTATGCAAGTGGATTTAGATTGGTGCATGGTATGGGTGCGTAGAGTCCTCTTCTGGGATTGATGCCTGCGCACAGTGAACCTGAGACTACTGTAGAAAACTTCTTGGAGTTCACACGACAACATTGTTTCAGAAAAGATGTTCACATTGGGTACCACACACATCCTGAGGCCCAAGTTGCTACAGCATGGCACTATTTTGATAGCCCAGAAACACCAGACTATATCCTGACCTGGAGCTAAGCAACCCTTGCATCTTCGTATTCCTGGAGCCTTGCTCACATCTCCCAACATCCACCCAGGAAGCTGTGGTGTCACAATGCTGGGTCTCAGTGGTGTGGCTGAGTTTTCAGCACTCTAACACACACAGTTTTCTACACCCCAGGAAGTGGCCACTGTAGTCCACGAGGGAAGCTACTCTCAGGACAAAGAGATCTGAAACATGTATCCACCAGAGCCTCGGAATTGCCTTCTTGACCTGCAGCCACTCTTGACCTGCTGAGAACAACTCAGCATTGACTTACCATAAGGAGTGTAGCATACCTGCAAGAGCCTCCAAGAGATGAAGGAAACAGCCTACCTGAATGCTTTCTTGGGACCTAAGGATGAACCTACCTCTCTCACCACCACTGCTGCTGGTGCCCAAGCACCCCATCAGGAGTTCTGAAGGTTAACCTTCCATGCATGCCACAGCAGGTGCTACCAAAAATCATTGAGGAGCCTAAGGATATGTATGTGCTGCCTGTAACCCTACCAAGCAAACCCACTCATGCTATTCAGGGGCCTTGGAATTGGCTTATCATGCCAGCTATATGAATGCCCATGCACATCATCTAGGGGCCTGAGCTCAGTGTGACCCCAGCCACTGCAGCCCCTCCCAGTAACTGAGGGAATCAAGAACCTGAAGATCAGGAGCCTGAAGATGAGCCCCAGGCCTGCCACCATGACCACTGACTGCACACAAACTCATATGTCATCTGGAGGCCTAAGGACTGGCCCATCCAGCGGGCTGCTGCTACTACTACTGGCAATTGTGTGTGCCATACAGTACTTCAAGAATTGGCCTACCACTGCTACTACCATCACTGATGCTATGCACGCCAACCAGGGCCCCAAGGTTTTGCCCATCCACCCAGAAAAATGCTACCACTGCTGGAACCCAAGCAAGTCACATGGAGGCCCAAAGATTGGCACACCTGGTCTTCCACTGCCACCATTGTTGCCTGAGGACCAGGATACGTGACTTCTCTATCCCCAGCAAAGCCTCAACATAGCCTCCGCTAACAACCACATCCTAAGCCACTGAGAAACCCACAGACACCACTGACATTCATGATAAATGAAGAAATCATACAGAGACTACAATACTGTCCCCACCCCAACTCAAAGCCAAAGCACCCCACCCAACCAATAGTATAGATACACCTATAGGAAAAAATTCTTTTCCTGTGAAAGCCAATACATAAAATTAGAAAAAAGTGACTGCTACAACAGATGTGCAGATATCAACCTAAAGACATGAAATACGTGAAAAGGCAAGTAAGCATGACATCCCCAAAGGAACACAATAATTCTCTAGCAACAGATTATGCAAAAAAGAAATCTATGAAATGCCCAAAGAAGAATACAAAGTAATATTAAAGAAGCTCAATATAATAGAAAAGAGCAAAGATAAATAATATAAAAATTAGAAAAACAACTAATGAATGGAAAGAGAAATTTAAGATTTGTAAAAACAAACAGAAATTATAGAATTAAAGAATTCGGTAAAAAAGTATAATGAAGAATTTCAACAATAAACTAGATCAAGCTGAAGAAAATTTTTGAACTTAAAGATAGGTTTTTTTTGAAATAACCTAGTCAGACAGAAAAAAATAATGAAAAAGATGGAAAAGAATGAATAAAACCTATTTAATAAAATAAGAGTTGAAAACCTCCCAAGTCTTGCAAGAGATATAGGTGACCAGATACAAGAAACTTAAATGACCCAAATAGATTCAACTCAAAAAGGTCTTTTTTGAGGAACATTATAGTAAAACTGTCAAAAATCAAAGACAAAGAGAAAATTTTAGAAACATCAGGAGGAAAGTATATACCATTTTTTTTTTACTTAAAAGGTACAAAGATTTCAAATAAACAACAAAATGATGAACCTCAAGGAACTAGAAAAGGAAGAACAAACCAAACCCCAAATTAGTAGAATAAAAGAAATAATAAAGATCAAAGCAGAAATAAATGGTAAATGAAATAGATTCTAAAATACTATAAAAAACCAATGAAATGAAAAGTTGGTTTTTTGAAAAGATATACCCTTCATTCAGCTTACGTAACTAGGGTGCATTAATGAAAACTGAGAAATTCACACTGGTACATTACTATTAACTAAATAACAGATACTGTAAGAATTTCACCAAATTTTACAATAATGTCCTTTTTCTTCCAGGCTCCATTAGGGATTTCATATTGAATTTAGTCCGTGTGTCTTCATGTCTTTTTAGTTTCCTCTGGTCTGTGACGGGTGTTTATTTTTGTTTTTGTTTCTGTTTTTGTTTTTGTATTTATTTTTGCTTAGGGAATGGTGTCAAAAAAACTAATTGCAAATGGGCTTGATGGAAGTTTTTTTTTAGGGTGATGAAATTTTTCTATGTCTTGGTTGTTACATTGTTTACTAGTACATAGACTTTATCAAAGCTAATTCTACAGTAGGCTTAAAATAAGACTTTATTTTATATAAATTATACCAAAAATTGATTTTCAAAACAATTCCAAAGAATATTGGCTTATAACATTATTAGTGAAACATCCTTACCTTTTCATTATTTTTATTATAATTAATGAGTCCACAAGGACAATTTTCAGAACTCAAATTCCATCTAGAATACTGATCACTGTAATTCACAAAGCAAAGGAGAAGTCACCAAGAGACCTCTGTTACACTTGAAAGGGAGTGCTATTTATGTTTTTAACTAGTGATAATATTGCATTATTACACTCTGTAGAAGCCCAGAAATTAATATTCTACTTCCACACGAAAATTAGACAAAGAATTTACCATGGAAATTCTAGTCAGCATGTCAGCACCCAGTCAGCATGTGTCAATCAAACTAATATTGCAAAGATATTTTTAAGACAAACTCCACTGAATGCAATTAAAAAACTTAAAAATGAGGAAATTCTTATGCATGTCAGTATACATTTATAATAGCTATATATACATATTTAGACACACATATGTTATATATGATTTAATGAGCTATTCACTATGATTTTCATTAGTCACTTAGATGTAAAAAGGTTTGAGTTAATCTTGTTCATCGGTTACTGGTAAATTATCTTCATTCTGTCTAAGGTCCTGCTTTTGTTTTAAATTTATCAGTCACTTTCTTTGCTGTAGCACTTTCTTCTCACATTTCATCAACTGAGACAACCACTTCCATATATTTAATGTGTATACTAGTTTTTAAATATTTCACACATGTGATATGGAATCTTCAAAAATGGGTGATTTTTTGTAGGTGTGCATTATTTTATTCACATAAATATTTTTTATAATTCTATACCTTTTGTCTAAGCAATGTATTTTTGAGATCTAGTCAACTTTGTTATATGTTCATTAAATCTGTTTATTCTAGATTTATTGTAATGCCTTATATTGTATAGTCACAATATTTTGCCTATTCACTTTCCAAGTCACTTCTGGTTGTTTCCTACCACCTCAAACAATATATATTTTTGCAAAATTATACACACAGACACAATCTGTTATGGAAATGTAAAAGGACATTTATTTGATGTATCACAGGAGCAGAATTATTGAGTCTTTTAGTATTGACTACTTGTTTTCACTAAGTTGTGCCAGATTGCTTTCCACAACATTCTCAGCAAGAGTGCATGAGGATTCTTGCATACACCTACCCCGACTCACCATCACTCAACATGAGCATCACCCACTATTCTATTCATGTAACACTAAAAAATTACACATCATGGCTATTTTAATTTGTAATTAGGTTATAAAGATAGATTCCTACATTTTCTTCTATTAACTTTGTAGTAATTCAAAGCCATGCATCGGGACCCTGCCTGTATATGCAGTGTTACATAGGAATCTAGCTTTATTTCTCTTTATTAATTTTTGATGCTGAATTTATTGTATATTAATGTCCACAGTAGATCCATTCCACTCCATTTTTTTTCCTTTCATTACCTAATGCTTTTATGCTTACTAGTCATGTATACTAACCCGTCTTTTCAATTTGCTTTTTCTTCAGGTCAAAAATAATTATTTTTTATTCAATATAAATTTAGATTAACTTGATTTAGTACCTTAAAAAATCAATTTGGAAGACAGGTTGTTTTCTTTGAACTAATACAATAATTTGGGAAAAATTTAAATCCTCATAATATTATGTTATTTCATCTAGTAGCTAAAATATCTTTCCACTTATTTAGAACATCATGTACATCATTTATATGAATTCGAAAATTTTGTCAAGAAATGTTTTCTGTATTTTTGGGGGGCATATTCTTATATATTTTGTAGTTTTTGTTGCGATTGTAAAGGTATCCTATTTCTGAATTGCATCTTCAAGTTGGTTATTGTTACCGTCTTGGTTATTGCAATTGTAGAGTAATGCTATTGAATGTTATGAGCTGCTTTTATTATCCAGAATTTTTCAAAAGTTCTTATACTGTATTTGTGGATTTATTTTATCAGTGGATGGTCATATTTTCTGCAATTAATATAAATATTCTAATTTTTCATTTAGATCTTTACAGATTATGACCTCTGTAAAGTTTACCAAGACATGCAATAATAGAGGGTTTCTTTTCTTTATCCAATTACTAAAGGAAATGAGTATCAAGCTTCAGATATTGACTTATATTTACTATAAATCAAGTAAAGGAAGTTCTAGTCTATTAATAAGAATTTTTTAAAAAAAGAATAGAACTTTAACATTATTAACAAATTGTCTTTTAATGTGGTAAATTACACAGATAGAATTTTATGATGAATTTTTATTTCATTCCCAAAGGAAACATTAATTAGTTGTTGAAAAAAGAGAAAATAAATAAAATTAAAATATGAGAATAAAAGAAATTGAGGAAATAATGAAACACAGAGTATTTCTATCAACAGCAAAAAGCCAAGAAAGCAGAAAATAAATTAAAAGCGAAAAACAAAACACAAAACAAATTGAATAAATAATTGCAGATTCAAAACCAATTTAAAATCTTAAAAGTAAATTATTTTATTCTAATTAATTTTAAAATCAAAATGAGATAGAAAGATTTCTAGAAAAAAATATTCCAAGGCCACAATTAAACCAAGAAGAAATAATGAATTGAGTGAACTAAAAATGTTAGTAATGGGAACGAGTGAAAGGCTTCTTCTCTTCCACTGAAAAAACTAGTTCCAAGTAAATTTTACAGACGACTTTCACCATATCTAACAAGAGAAAAAGAAAAAAAAGGATGTCGGCCGGGCGCGGTGGCTCACGCTTGTAATCCCAGCACTTTGGGAGGCCGAGGCGGGCGGATCATGAGGTCAGGAGATCGAGACCACGGTGAAACCCCGTCTCTACTAAAAATACAAAAAAAAAAATTAGCCGGGCGTGGTGGCGGGCGCCTGTAGTCCCAGCTACTCGGAGAGGCTGAGGCAGGAGAATGGCGTGAACCCGGGAGGCGGAGCTTGCAGTGAGCCGAGATTGCGCCACTGCACTCCAGCTGGGCGACAGAGCGAGACTCCGTCTCAAAAAAAAAAAAAAAAAAAAAAAAAGGATGTCTATATTTGAAAGAAAGAAAAATTTAAAAAAATTATTAGGTCACACTTCTTTGAAATATTATAACCTATCACAACACCCACTTCACAAAAGAACATAGTGTATCTCTATATTGGGTTGTTTTATATACTAAGTAAATACAAATACATATCTAGAGTTTATTTTTTTCTCTTTCTCTTCATTTAAGACTGTAGTTCTCAAACTATGGTCCATGGAGCCCTCTGAAAATACTTGATAACTTTCAGGTGGTCTGCAAGAACAACGTATTTCTAACTACATATGTACATGCATACGTGTATAAGAACACATTTTTAAAAATACATTTCAGCCAAAAGAAAAATGCAACAAATTGAAAGTATAAGTGAATGTAAGAATCCAGTTGTCTTCATTAAATCTCATGTTAAAGGAATTTGCAAAATAATGGCACTTCTAACTAATTTTATGTTTTTTTTCTAATTCTGGAAAAGCATTGTGCAATTTTAATAAATATTTACGTTAGATAATAATAGATTCTTCATCTTTTTTTTTTTTTTCTCTAGCAGGAATCTCGTGCTGTTACCCAGGCTGAAGTACAGTGGCGTGATCATAGCTCACTGTAACTTTGAAATCCTGGGCTCAAGCAGTTCTCCCACCTAAGCCTTCCAAGCAGCTATGACTACAGGTGCACACTATCACACCCAGCCAATTTTTTATGTATATCTTTATTTTTAAAATGGGCTAATGGATATTTTTAAAAAATTCTTAGTTTTAATGCCCAACATATAAGTTATTGACAGATATAATTTCCATAAAGAAACAAATTTTTGTGTTCAGAGTCATCAATAATTTTAAAAATATTAAAGGGTCATGATAGCCAAGCTTTTTTTTTTTTTTGAGATGGAGTCTCACTCTGTTGCCCAGGCTGGAGTGCAGTGGTGCAATCTAGGCTTACTGCAAGCTCCACCTCCCAGGCTCACGTCATTCTCCTGCCTCAGCCTCTGGAGTAGCTGGGACTACAGGCGCCGCCACCACGCCAGGCTAATTTTTTTGTATTTCTCGTAGAGACGGGGTTTCACCGTGTTAGCTAGGATGGTCTCAATCTGCGGACCTCGTGATCCATCAGCCTCAGACTTCCAAAGTCCTGGGATTACAAGCATGAGCCACTGCGCCTGGCCGATATCCAAACTTTTCAGAACAACTTCTTTAAGATACAAAACAAGCACTAAAACAGAATTACAATTTATTATATTTTGTGTTTTGGGAATAAAATTTTAACATGTAATGATAAAAGTATGACGTTATTGGATCATAAGCATATACATAAGTGAGACCTTGGGGTATATTGTATTTCTTCACACAATTATAACTGGTTATTAAATCACAATGTGTGTGTAAGGAGAAAAATATATATCAGCTGAAGACACAGCTATATAGATACACAACTGAGTTACTAAAATGACCTTTTATCGAGCAACATGATTTGAACTCACAATGAATTTTCACTTTTCATTCAGTATTATCACATATTTAAAATACATGCATCAGAGTAATTTCTTTTACTGCTAACAATGCTAAACAAGGTCTGCAGCACTGGAATTCAAGAACTCATGAATTTAAGATGAGGTCCACTAGGAAAACTCTTACATTTATTTAAACAATAACTTTAATTGGCTTGCTCAGAATCATAATACACATAAATGTTTAAAAGTACAACATTTAGAAGGTCACTTTTACTTACAGATGTCTATGATTCTGTGAGATTTTGAGAGTCACCTAACACGTTAATTGGAGCAGATCAAATTTCAGTTTCTCTGAGTAAATATAATATTAATAGCTAGCCTTTAGGATGAGTTTCCTCTTGGTCAGTATGGTAGGCAACATTCTATAAATACTTCTCCCAAGGTTTCTGTCACCTGGTTAATCATTCAAACATTAACTAAAGTATTTCCCCGAAGGAATTTTGCAGATGACTTAGGTGACCTTAAAATACAGATTATCTTGGATTTTCCAGGCAGACTAATGTAATCACATGAGCTTTTAAAAGCAGCAGCAGAAGGCAGAATTAATCAGAGAGGAGAAGGGGAAGGGGAAAGCAGAAAGAAGCAAAAGAGAGGTCAAAGAGATTAGATGCATTCACGTGGCCATGACTGGGCTTTTAAGATGGAAGAAGAGGGCTGTGAGCCTAAGCATGCAGGCTCCCTGTAGAAGCTGAGAATGAAATGAGCCTTAGCGGACAGCCAGCAAGGAAACTGTAATCATTACATCTATGTGGAATTGAGTTTTGGCAGCAATCTGAATGAACTTGAAAGTGCATTTATTCCCAGAGCTTCCAGAAAGGGACAGAGACCTGCACACAACTTGATTTTGACCAGGCAAACCCTAGGGTCGAGAGCCACCTGAGCCCACAGTACCTAGACTTTGCCTTACAAAACTCTGAGAAAATAAATTCGTGTTATTAGAAGTCACTAAATTGTGGTAATTTCTTAAGGCGACAATAGAAAACTAAGAGTTCGGTACTGAGCTTTAGCCCTTGCCACAGTTTTCTGAGCTAGACACTATTATCTTGTCCTTTTTTTCTTTTCAATATTTATTTTTTTAGTGGAAGCAGAGATATAAAGTAGCTTTCCAAGATGATGTCACAAGAAAGCGGTAGATACAAAACTTGTACCCCTCATCTTATTCTAGGAAACATTCTCTTTACATGCAAACTATAAAGCCTCTGAGTAATTTGTTAGATGACAACTCCCTAAATTACAATTTATTAAATATATAATCAAACATGTGGTTTGTCCTTTTCCCATTGACAACTTTATTACTGCTCAATACTTTTTCTCTTCTTGGAAATCAATGTTTCATCTGACCTAGCAAGTAAGTCATTGTGTTCAAACTTATCTTTTCTTCCCTTTGTTCTCAATTTCCCACCTCCCTCACCAAATCCTTGTTTCAAGTTATAACTCTATAGAAAGTGATCCCTGATTGTGCCATTTTCGTTCATCTTCTATCCTTCAAATGTGCACAGCCCATTTTAGTTATGAAGAATCATTTGTTTCACCTCTAAGCTGCCTTGTATAATTTACAATTATTAATGCATCATGTTTAAGGATCTAAAAATTCTAAAAAATGTTTCAGTTCAACTCTGGGTACATGAATTATTTCACAGGGAAACTCTTAATAAACTCTGTTCTGAGCCAATGATCAGGAGTTAATTGTTACTCAAATCTCCCCTACTTGCTCATCTACCAAAAAAAAAAAAAAAAAACACCTTGCTCCTCCTCTTGAGTACGGAACATGATGTTTAATGGTTATTTCAATTAATTATTCTCCGCATCTTTAGTCTTTGTACATACCCAGAGAAAATGTAATTGTTCTTTTCCTGAAAGTGCAATAAGACTAGAATTTTCACTCAGATTTTATGCCAAGTAATTAAAAATCTCCTTAAACTTCAACTTTAACCTTTTTATTTCTCTTCAGACTTAGTTAATATCCTCATTTTTTGGTGCTTTGGTAATGTAGATAAAGCCAGAGATATTCTAACAATACACATTAGACATCATTTGTTAAATTGAAAAACGAATGAAATAAATGTAATTTAATAGGAATCAAAATAATTCTGCTTTCTGTCCCCCAAATTGATAAATGTCCTCACGGAAAGAATCATGAAGCCCATATTCTCTTACAAAGTTCTTTTCTCTGGAGTCTTAGTCCCTGTAGTATTTGTTGCTTCATGATCTGTTAAATTCCTTTAACAACCGCCCATTTTGCCATTTTGTCTGGCATTTCTGATTGTTTTTGGTAGGAGTACCGCTCTGCCACCTGATAGTCATCCCACTGTAAAGAAAAAGTTGACGGAAAAAGTTTAAGTTTTACTGCTATTCCAATAGAACTATACCAGAAGTTGGTAAACAGAGAATAAGATTAACAGTTTTTTAAAGGTTGAGCTTCCTGCTGTGTTGATCCTGGAATATTCCAGGCAAGAAGTAAGGGTGATTTGAACAATGATAATGGAAGTGAAAAAGAGGGAGAAATGAACACTTTCAGGCTTTATGTTAGGGGTATATCAAGTTATCATTAGGAATTAAGTATTCCTATGCAAATATTTTTTCATAATTTTTTTTGTGGAAATTAGCCAAAGTAACATAAAATGAAAAATAAATCAATTAATTACATTTTCATAATATGGAATCCTATATAGTCAATAAAAGCTATGTTTTAGAAGATTATTTAATGACATGGAACTAACTATGATGATAAATTTAAGAACAGTTTAAGTAGAAAGACATCAATGTATGTAATATATATGCTAGGATACCCTTCTAAGTGTCGTATATCGTCATGACTAATTTTGAAGCAGATTTTATATTCCTTCCCATTTTACAGATGGAGAGAATTTATGTAATCTCTCTAAGGTTAATTGCCTGTACATGGTGTAACTAACATCTGAAACCAGAACTAGACTCTGAATCGCACATGCACTAACATACAATATTACACATACATATATGCATCTCTATATGCTATATTTTTAGATAGAGTATATTTGAGCGGTTAGATAATTATATCTATTTATTTATATTTTGTGTTTTTATAGCTTTTTGAATATTATTAAAATGCCCATATTTAAAGTGGAAAATCTGATATGTTTTTACATATGCATAGACCTTTGACACTATCAGCACTGTCAAGATAAGGTAGACGTGCCTGACTCCCTCTTTATAAACTTACCTTCTTGAATTTTCCTTCCCTTGCCATCAAAAGGCAATCACTTATCTGCTTCCTCTCAATGTAGATTTATTTGGTGTTTTCTAGAATTTATGTAGATGCAGTCCTACAATAAGTACAAACTTTCATCTAAAATCTTTTATTCTGCTTTGTTATTTTGAGATTAATGTTTTTATGTGTATTAAGAGTATGTTCCTTCTTATTTCTGAGTAGTATTCCATAATATGAATATATCACAAATTATTTATTCATTTACCTCTTGATGAACTTTTAGGTTGTTTTTAATTTTTGGATATTATAAATAAAGCGATTATAAACATTTGTGTATAAGTCTTTTTATGAACATATTGTTAATGCCTCGTGGAGCACTAGAAGTATAGCAGTAGGGTCATGTGATAGGTGTATTTTTTAAATAAATAAAAATACTGCTGAACTAGTATTTCAAAGTCGCTACTGTACAGTGTGATATCCCCACCAGCAGTTTATGAAAGTTACAGATGTACCACATTCTTGCCAACACTTGGCATGGCCAGTCTTTTAAATTTCAGCCAGTCTAGTGGGTATGCAGTGGTATACTGTGTGTAGGGGGAGGGATAGTTATATAATATTTTTATCATAGAGCCTATTAACAATTTGTTGTATTAGTTTAGCTGTTTAGTTGTTTCACTTAAGTGTGAATGTTATTGTATTTGCATTTCTTTAATGGCTAATGGAGTTCGGCAGCACAATTTTTGTAAAATGACTGTTCAAACTTTTTTGCCAAGTTTAATTGCATTTAAAATGAGTTGTAAGAGTTATTTACATATTATAGGTACAAATATTTTATGCAGTATTAGACTTGCAAGTACTTTTTGCAAGTCTGTGGTTTACGTTTTTGTTTTCATAGGAGTGCCTCCACAACATTTTAAAAATATTTTTTAAAATTCTGATTAAATTCAATGTATTAATAATTTCCTTCCAGTTTTCATGTCAGTTTTTAAAATATTTTCTAAATCTAAGTTTACCAGTATTTTCTCCTATGTTTTCTTATAGAACTTTTATAGATTTAGTACTTTCATTAAGGTCTATGATATAGAGTTATTTTTAGAATATATGTGAGGTAAATGCTAATGTTGATCTCTGTGTCTCTCCAGTTGTTCCATTTCTTTTGTTGAAAAGATTGTTATTTCCCAATGAAAGTGGTATATTTATTAAAAATTAGTTGGTCATAATATGCATTAATGTATTTATTCATCCTCTATCCTTTTTTATATTTTGTCTTACTTTTTGTCAACAAATACATTTTTAGAATTGTAGTTGTATAATGCATTATAACATATTCATATATGTTATATAATATATAATTATAATGAACTACATATAAACATATATATTTATTCAGCCTCTATTCTTTTTTCATATATTGTCTTTATGTCAGCACATACATTTTTGTAATTGTAGCTTTATAAAAAAATGTTTGTCAGGCACTTTAAGTTCTCTAATTGTGTTTCTTTTTTTTCAAAATTATTTTAACTGCCTAGATCATTTGCCTTCCAAATAAATTTTAAGTTATCACTATTTATTGATGAAATTTTAAGTTGATTCTAAAAATGGGTTTGGGGAAAATTGAGTCTTCCAATACACGAACCTGGTAGAGTTTTATAATTATGTAGGTTTCTTTAATTTTAGTGATATTTTGTAGTTTTAGTGTACAACTGTTGTCCATATGTTTGTCAATTGTTTTGTGTTTTAAAAATATTTTCTAGTCATTGCTAGTTGTAAAAACGCAATGGATATTTGTATGTTGCTCTTATTTTCTGATAGTTTTTCAAACTCTATTAGCTCTAGGAGCTCTTTTACATAATTTATCATGCCACCTATAAATAATGAGAGTATTTTTATTCTGATTTAGAAGTATTTTATTTACTGTCTTGTCCAAAACTATTGGACAAAATTTCCAGTAAAATGTCAAATATATATGGCTAGAAGATCAATTCTTAATTTCGGCCTGAGTGCAGGAGAAATGCATGCATGTTTTTAAATTTAGGTACCATTTTAACTTTAATTTTTTTCATAGCTGCCTATTATGAAGTTGAAAAAGTTCATTTCAATCCCTTGTTTATTAAATTTTTTTTCTTTTTATAATAATGGATAGATGATGTAGTTTGTTGAAATTTTTTGAATTTATGGAGATGATGATAGACACACTTGTTTATGTTATTGAAATTTATTTTCTAATTTTTGTAAATAAATGTTACAAAAATATTTATGTAGGCTATCTGGCTGCTTAATTTTCTTGTAGTCTATTTGTCTGGTTTCGATATAGGAATAATGTTGAACACACAAAATTAGTTAGAAAATAGTCCCTTCTCTTCAGTGTTCTGAAAGTTTATACTGAATTGGTAGTATTTCTCCATACTGTTTGATAGAATTCACTGACAAATTCATACATGTTTATAGTTTCCTTTGTAGTAATTACTAACTCATCCTTTTCAAAAAGATGTAATGTTTTATATACCTTCTTTATTAAGTTGTAGTGGATTTTCTTACCTAAGAAATATGTCCATTTTAACTAAGTTGTTGGATTTATTGGCATAATATTGTTCATAATATTCTTTTATATCTTTGAATCTGTAGTGCTGCAGAATCTGTAGTGCTATTAGCCCTCACATTGTTCATATTTGTAATTTGTGTTTTTTTCCTGATTAGTATAGTTATGAAAATTAATAACAAAAAGGCAATAAAAATTAATGAAAATAAACTATGGTTTTTCCCATCCAGTCAGTCTATAATTTTTAATGGAAGAACTTAAAAAGTTTTCATTCAGGGTTTGTTACTGATGGATAAGGACTTACTCCTGTTGTTTTGTTAACCATTTCCTCATTGTTTTGGATATTCTTTGTTTTTTTTCTTCCTTTGTTATTCTTTACCTTTATGATATGGTGGGTTTTGTAGTAATAACATTTGACTCATTTCTGTTTCTCATTTGTCTATCTTTTCTACCAGTGAATTTTATACTTTGTGTGTTTTCAGGATGGTATATATTATCCTTTCATTTCCCAGTGTAGGATCCCTTAAGCATATCTTGTAGAACCTGTCTAATGTTGATAAATTCCCTCAGTTTTTGCTTATCAGGGAAATACTTTATTTCTCTTTCTTTTATTCATGAAGGATGGTTTTTCTGGGATAGGATTCTTGACTGCCAGTTTTTGTTGTTGTTTTTATTGTTTGTTTGTTTGTTTTTAAAATTTTTTAGTACTTTGACTATATCATTCCATTCTTCCTGGCCTACAGTGTTTCTATTGGGAAATACACTGTTCATCTCATGGGAATTCCCTTATGCATGACTTGACACTTTTCGTTTCCTCTTTTTAAAATCCTATATTTGTCTTTGACTTTTGAGAGATTGAATATAACCTGACTTGGAGGAGATCTTTTTGAATTTAAATCTACTTGCAGATCTGTGAGTTTCCCGTATTTAAATGTCTATATCTTTCATTAGACATAGGAAGTTTTCAGCTATTATTTTCTTAAATATGTTCTCTATCTTTGCTCATTTCTACTCCTTCTGAAACTCTCAAAATTCAAAATTTGCTTGCTTTATGGTGTCCCATATATCACATAGGCTTTCTTTGTATTTTAAGACTGTTTTTCTTTTTTTTTTTTTTGTCTGACTGATTTATTATAGAAAACCTGTCTTTAAGTTCAGAAATTTCTCCTTCTGCTTGATCTGCTTTATTGTTGAAACTCTTAATAGTATTTTTTTATTTTATTCATTGTATTCTTTTATTCCAGGATTTCTGTTTAAGTTCTTTTTTTATGATAGCTATTTCTGTGTTAAATTGGCATACACATCATTAATTGTTTTCTTGGTTTCTTTGTATTATCTGTGTTCTAATATATTCCACTAAGTTTCTTTAAGATCATTACTTTGAATTCTTTTTCATATGTTTCATGTTTTTGTCTTTGGCATATGTTACTGAGGAGTTGTTACGTTCCTCTGGAAGTGTCATGTTTTATTGCTTTTTCATAATTCTTCTGTTCTTAGATTGGTATCTGTGCATCTGGTGTAACAGTTGCTTCTTCCTATTTTATGGCTTGGCTTTTTTAGGGAAACGCTTTTTCTTATAGATGTATTTAGAGAGTTGGTTGGGTGGGGAACTTTGGCTTTGACTCTGGATGGTCACAGAACTGTAGTCTCTATATGATTTATTTTGCTGCAATCGATGTTATTGGTTTTGATGAGTTCCTCAGAGGCTTAGGCTGTTGTTAGTAGAGGCTGTGGTGAGGCTTTGCTGGGGAGGGGGATGCCAGGTGGGCAAGTCCTCAGGCACTGGTGGTGGCAGTGGCAGGACAGGCATGCTTGACCTCAGGCTTCCCAATGGCAAATGTGGGTGCCAACAGAGAAGATGTATGGTTCAATGAGCCAGACATTGGGCTTCCAATTATCATGCTCAGAGAGTGACAGCATTGGCCAGAAAAGTAGGTCCTTGGCGCCCTGGGAAGCATATTTGGCTTTGGAAGTGGCAGTAGTGACAATATGTTGGCCCTCAGGACCCTAGGCAGAGTGCATTGGCACAAGCAGTGACAATATGGCACATGCTGATGGGTGCTAGGGCGGCAGCATCAGGCTGGGCAGGACAGTCCCCAGGCCCTTGGGAGGCCATGTGGGAGCTGGTAGGAGCTGGTACTAGTAGTCGTGGGCCAAGTAGACTTGTCCTTAGGCACCTGCTTGGCATGTGTGGGCACTGACAGTGGTGGTAACAGGTAAGAATTAGTCTTCAGGCTCCCAGATGGTGTACACATGAGTCAGTGGTGGCTAGCAGAGCATGTCAAGGGTCTAATTTCCATTCCTTTAAAAACATACATAGGCACTTTGCATGCTGGTAGGCAGAATGGACCTGTCCTTAGGTTACTCAACAGCATGTAGAAATGATAGCCATGACAATGGTACAGAAAACAGGCCTGTCTTCAGGTTCCTGGAAGGTGTGCTTGATTGGGCTGAGCCTTAGGCCACTTGAAGGTGCATGGAGGTACACAATAGCCCTGCTACCTGAATGGTGGTCTAGCTTTTGATGGCAGTGGCCCCAGGCAGCTGACTCTCAAGCTCTGGAAAGCATGTGCTTTAGCTTCTTTTGTCCTGGTGGGTCAGCCTGCTTGGTATGCTATCCTGCCTGTTCCCTGTGGTATAGGACACTGCATGGGCTAGAGTTCTGGGAACCTGACCATGCTAGTGGATCAAGCTGGCATTATGATGCTGCAGCCTTCTCAGTAGGTGGGGGAATATCAGTGGGGCTCTAGGGATTTGGAGATGCAGAGACTGTTGTGCTGCAGGGTAGGATGTAGTCTGATGCAAACTTGCTCTTAAATAGTATTGTACTGCATTGCTTGGGTCTCAGGGCATGAGTGGGACCCAGTGTAAATTCCCTCTCTGGAACAATTTAGTCACGTGGATTCCAGACAGCTCTCTGTACTGGGTCAAGGGTCTCTCCTGCGGCTAGAATTGCAGGCATCAATGGTTGAAATGGGGACTGCTGGAAATTTCTCACTTACCTTTTTTCTGCAATAGCGAGTTCTTCCTGGTTCTGAACCAATACCAGCTAGGCCAGTTGCCTCTTCACTCCCCTCTCCTTTCATGCTGCAGTTGTTCCTCACTTCCTTGCTGAATTTTTGATGCTCTGTTAGACATATCATTATCTACTTGCTATTTTTTTTCATTTCTGTTATGTGAGAGTCAAGTCCCAAGTGTCTCCAGTCAGCCATCTTGATGACATGTCTCCTCTTCTTTATTTTCTAATATAGGTATTTAATGCTAATTTTTTCTCTAAATACCACTTTAAGTGTCATCCTGCTATCTTGTTTCTACTTATTTCACCATTCTGTTTTTTTTCTTTTTATTGTTCTTTTGTATTTAGTGTTTTCAAAAATTTTATTTTATACCTGATGTGAGCTTATTAGCTATAATTTTTGTATTGGTTTAGTGGTTTCCTTAGGATTTATAGTATATCTATTTTACTTATCAGCATACTTTCAAGTGTGATCAAACCACCTCATATATAGTGTTAAGAACCTTACATTAATATACTTCTATTTCAATCTTTTAAGGTCATTGTTCTACTATTGTCATACACTTTACTTCTGTGTATATTGCAAACATTACAATATTTTATAATTACTGTTGCCTTTAACTATTTTTTATTTTTTAAATAGATTAAAAAGTCAGATGTATTTACCATTTCCAGTGCATTCTTTGAGAAGATTTGGTGCACATTTCCTTTATCATTTTTCTTCTCCTTTTAAAATTTCCTCAAATATTTCTGTAGTGTGGGTCTGCTGGTCATGAGTTTTTTCAGGTTTTATATTTCCGTAGTCTTTATTTCATCTTTGTTTTACTAAATTTTTTTTTTGATATTGTGGAGAAACTTAATTGAATCTCACTAAAATATGTTGAAATATAATTAAGTACATTAATCACACTGTCAGGAAAGAAATGTAGGAGGAACTAATAAAGATTTATGAAGAAAAAAACCTCAGAGCAAGCCTCATAAAAAATGATAAAAACAGGAGGACATAAGTGCTCAATATAAATACTATTGTAAAGTGTAGGCTGAGAAGGAAGAGGAAAAGGAGAGGTTGGTCCTACTGTCTCTGGGGCAGCAGAAGTGAAGAAAATCCACATGAGAGTGTACCTGCACAGTTTAAACCCATTAATAAATGTGCATGTATATATATATATAAATAAACATAAAAATAAATAAACATATATATAAAAATATATGTTATAATTAATGTACATTATATATAATTCATGTATATAGTGATATAACGGGAATAATAATTCAAGAAGAAATGATGTTACAAATAAATCATTAAATTATTTAAAAATGAATATATTTTAGTTTGCATATGTTGGCTCTGTATACTCTTGCTGTGATTTGGTTTGACTCTGTGTCCCCACCCAAGTCACACCTTGAATTGTAGTAATCCTCATGTGTCAAGGGCAGGGCCAGGTGGAGATAATTGAATCATGGGGTCGGTTTCATGCTGTTTTTGTAACAGTGAAAAGGTCTCACGAGATCTCATGGTTTTATAAAAGGGAGATCTTCTGCACAAGCTCTCTTGCATGCCGCCATATAAGACTTGATTTTGCTTCTCCTTTGCCTTCTGCCATGATTGTGAGGTGAGGCTTCCCCAGCCATGTGGAACTTTTGAGACTATTAATCCTCTTTCCTTTACAAATTAGCCAGTCTCTGGTATGTCTTTATTAGCAGCCTGAGAACAGACTAATGAATCCTGTTTCCTCATGTGTACATAAAAATGTTGCAGAATAATATATTTAAAAATTTATGTGATGAAATTAATCTTCAACTTTAATGAACAAAATATTATTGGTGTCACAGTTTTTTTTTAATGTTTGGGTGTTTAGGTTACTATCGACTATTTTGGAATCATAAAGCATAAATTTCCTTTTTTTCTTAATTTTAGGTTTGTCACTTGCAAAATCTAGCAAAATTTAGTCTAAAGAAATGTATCATAATTTTGTCTTGATTTTTAACTACATAAAAATGTAACAACAATATATTTAAAATTTTATATGATGAAATTAATCTTCAACCTTAATAAATATAACACTATTGGTGTCACAATTTTTTAACATTTGGGTGTTTAGGTTAATATTGACTATTTTGGAATCATAAAGCCTAAATTTCTCTTTTATTCTTTTCTTAATTTTAGGTTTGCCACTTGCAAAATACAGCAAAATGTAGTTTAAGGAAATGTATCATATTTTAATTTTGTCTTGATTTTTAAGTAGCATTAGTTCTAAAGAATTAAATAATTTTAACTGTGCCTTGCTCATATTATATACCCCAAAAGTATGCTTCATATTAATAAAATATCCTATTATTGCTTTCAAATTTTGAAATTTCAGTATTTGGCACATATTCAGATAAATTATTCCTTTGGCTATATTCTAAAACAATTACTTTTGGTAATAAGAATCTTGCATGCCCTTTCATTCCTTTTTTTTTTTTTTTCTGACAGAGTCTCGCCAGAGTCTCACTCTGTCACCCAGGCTGGAGTGCAGCGGTGTAATCTCAGCTCACTGCAACCTCCACCTCCTGGGTTCAAGTGATTCTCCTGCCTCAACCTCCAGAGTAGCTGGGTTTACAGGTGTGTGCCACCACGCCTGGTTATTTTATTTTATTTTTGTATTTTTAGTAGAGACGGGGTTTCACTGTTTTGGCCAGGGTGTTCTCGATCTTCCGACTTCATGATCCACCCGCCTCGGCCTCCCAAAGTGCTGGGATTATAGGTGACAGCCACCATCCCCAGCTGCATACCCTTTATTTTCTCAGAATCTTGTGTCCAGAAGGAAAAGAAAATAATATATATTAAAATTATATGTATATGAAAATCATAACCAACTTTAAATTTTATGTTCTCTGTCTTCTTGTCTAAAAGCCTGAGGTATCCACTCATTCTCACTAGTAATTATCAGTTTTTTCCATTTAACTTGTCACTTATCCTCGAAGTTAAATATGCAGACCATGTAGTCAGAGTGTGTTCAAAACATCATTTTGACAATTATAGCCTATAACCTTGGACAAGTAATGGAGCCCTTCCACACCTCTCTTTTCTACTTTAAGTTACATAACACGTACTAGATATCATTATTTTTTCCTGTTATGAAGATTACATATTGAAACTTTGATAGAGGGTAATTATTATTAAGTTACTACATAGTGAGTGTGTATTTCTAGAGGCTGCCCACACTCCTCAGCTTGTGATTACTTCTTTTGCCAGCAACTTAACACATCTCTAACCCTGCCTCCATTGTCACAGCCAGGAAAGGCCATCTGCTCTTAATTGCCCACAAGATTATATTAGCCCACCAGAGTTATCTAGGATAGTCTCAAATTTCAAAATAATTAGCTATGTAAGGTCTCTTTTGCCATGTCAGGTAACATATTCAAAGGTTTGGGGAATTAGGATATAGATATTTTAGGGGGAGCCATTATTCTGCTTGCCACATGTAGTTATTTGTTCTTTCATTCTTTTATATAAATTTAAGGAGCAGGTTTTGAAGGTCTACAGATTCATATAGGAGATTTTTATTAGAATTACATTTAAAATGTTTTGGAAGGGTTCTAAAATGGGGAAAATCTTAAGGTAGAGGATAGTTGGTATTTCTGAGCTTGTTTCTGAACACTGAGTGATGGTTCAGGGAGTACTGTGGATGGATGCTTCTATTATCACTCAGTATTTCATCAGATAGATTTGAAAAAAGTTAGTAAAGATGTTGTTACGGGTTGAAAATTCATATGTTGAAGGCTTAATCTCTAATACCTCAGAATATTACTGTACTTGGTGACAATTTAAAGAGGTTATTAGGTTAAAATGAGGTCTTCAGGGTGGTTAAGAAGAGGAAATGTGGACATAAACATTCATACACATAGAAGAAAGATTGTATGAAAGCACAGGGAGAAGACAGGCATCTGCAAAGCAAGAAAAAGGCCTTGGGAAACCAAATCTGCCCATACTAGGAACATAAACTTCTAGCCTCCAGAACCGTGACTGCTTTCATAGGCTGGAATTGAGTGCCTGCAGCTTTTCCAGGCACACGGTGCAAGCAGCTGGTGGATCTACCGTTCTGGGGTCTGGAGGATGGTGGCCCTCTTCTCACAGCTCCACTGGCAGTGTCCCAGTAGGGAGTCTGTGTGGGGGCTCCAACCCCACATTTCCCTTCCACACTGCCTTAGCAGAGGTTCTCCTTGAGTGACCCACTCCCTCAGCAAATTTCTGCCTGGACATCCAGGTGTTCCTATACATCTTCTGAAATCTAGGAGGAGGTGCTGAAACTTCAGTTCTTGACTTCTGTGTACTCACAAGCTCAATACCACATGGAATCTGCCAAGGCTTGGGGCTGGCTCCCTCTGAAGCCACAGCCTGAGCTCTAATTTGCTCTATTTCGGCCACAGCTGGAACAGCCGGGATGCAGGGCACAAAATCCCTAGGCTGCACAAAGCATGGGGACCCTGGGCCCACCCCACAAAACCACTTTTTCCTTCTAGGCCTCCAGGCCTGTGATGGGAGGGGCTGCCATGAATACCAGCAAAATGCCATGGAGACATTTTCCTTATTGTCTTGGGGATTAACATTTGGCTCATCATTACTTACGCAAATTTCTGCAGCAAGCTTAGATTTCTTCTCAGAAAATGGGATTTTCTTTTCTATCCCACTGTCAGGCTGCAAATTTTCCAAACCTTTATGCTCTGTTTTCATTTTAAAACTAAATGCCTTTAACAGCACCCAAATCACCTCTTGAATGGTTTGCTGCTTAGAAATTTCATCCGCCAGATACCCTAAATCATCTCAAGTTCAAAGTTCCACAAATTGTTAGGGCATTGGCAAAATGCTGCCAGTATCTTTGCTAAAATATGAAAAGAGTCACCTTTGATCCAGTTCCCAACAAGTTCCTCATCTCCATCTGAGACCACCTCAGCCTGGATTTCATTGTCCATATCGTTATCAGCATTTTGGTCAAAGCCATTGAACAAGTCTCTAGGAAGTTCCAAACTTCCTCACATTTTTCTGTCTTCTTCTGAGCCCTCCAAACTGTTCCAGACTCTGCCTGTTACCCAGTTCTAAAGTCACTTCCACATTTTTGGGTATATTTTCAGCAGCACCCCACACTATTCATACCAATTTACTGTATTAGTCTGGTTTCATAATGCTGATAAAGACATACCTGAGACTGGGAAAAAAAAAAAAGATTTAATCTACTTATGGTTCCGTGTGGCTGGGGATGCCTCACAATCATCGTGGAAGATGAAAGCCACATCTCACATGACAGCACACAAGATAAGAGAGCTTGTGCAGGGAAACTCCCCCTTATATAATCATCAGATCTCGTGAGACTTATTCACTATCACAAGAGCAGCACAGAAAAGACCCACCCCCATGATTCAATTACCTCCCGCCAGGTCCTTCCCACAACACTTGGAATTAAAGAGGAGATTTGGGTGGGAACACAGCCAAGCCATATCAACTCATAAGTGAAAAAAAAAAATAAGTTTGTGGAATGGAATGTAAGTACACCATTAGTACAAAAAATAGAAACTTGCAAAACAATAATGTTCATAAATATGTACATACGGAAATGGTAAAAGCAAGAACGTAAAATACAATGAAAACTTAGGGAATAGAGAGGACTGCAAATGTGTCAGTAATGTTTTGCTTCTTTTATTTAAAAACTCTGAAACCATTATGACATGTTGGATATTCTTCATCAAACCTTCCAGGTTACTCCACACTCTTACCCACTCTGTGAGTGATGTCAGTATGGAAAAGTACTCTGACCTTTAGCAGTGAGAGCATCAGTTGAATTTCCGTTCATAGATCTGAGAATAGAAGATGTGGTGACCTCCAAGCCCCGACTATATAAGTAACCATATTTCCTGTGAATTCCTTTTCCTACACTCCTATTTATTTATTTATTTATTTTGATTCAGGGTCTCACTTTGTCACCCAGGCTACAGTGCAATGGCGTGATCTCCTCTCACCACAGCCTCGACTTCCTGGGCTCAAGCGAGCCTCCCGTCTCAGTGCTTAAAGTGGGTGGGACTACAGGTGTGCACTATCCCAGCCGGCTTTTATATATATATACACACACATATATACACACACACACACACACACACATATATATATATATACTTTTTTTAGTAGAGATGAGTTCTTGCTTTGTTGTCCAGGCTGGTCTCCAACTCCTATACTCAAGCAATCCTCCTGCCTTGGCCTCCCAAAGTGCTAGGATTACAGGCATGAGCCACTGTGCCCAGCCCTTCTACTTTTTTTTTCTTTTCCTTGGCATAGGTGTGGTAACTGCTTCTATGGTTATTCATGACTGCTTCATCTCAGCATCTCTTTTTTGCTCTATCAGCCATCCAATAATAGTGTAATCAATGATCTGTGTTATAATTAACTCTTTTTGAAATACCTAACATTGTTCTCTCTTTCCAATTGGACCTTGCTGAATACACCTGTGAACTACTATGGTTTGAATGTGTCTCCTACAAAATTCAGGTGTTGCTATTGTGATTGTTTTAAGAGCTGAGAGCTTTAAGAGATGAGTAGGTCATAACGTCTTCTCCCTCAGGAAGGGGATGAAGGGTCTTCCAAAAGAGGGTTCAGGTGGCATTTGGCTTTCTTGCCCTTCCACCTTCTGCCATGTGAGAACACAGTGTCCTTCCCTCAGAGGATGCAGCCCTCACCAGACAACCAAACCTGCTTGTGCCTTGATCTTGAACTTCCCAGCTTCCAGAGTTGTGAGAATTTTCTGTCCTTTATGAATTATGCAATCTTAGGTGGAGTCTTCTGTTATAGCCGCACAAATAGACTAAGACATGAATCCCTTGTCAAGTTAACTATTGTTTGGATAGCATAAGTCATGAAATTGTTCAAGTGATATTTTTCAAATTTTTTATAGTGGTTACAATTATTTTTGATGGACTAATCTGTACTTTCAGGTATGATGTATGAGTGTGCTTATGATGATGTAATTATCTAAAAGTCTGGAGGAAACATTAAATACAAATGCCTTGAGTCAGCTACTATTTGAAATCCCAGATATTATGATACAATCACCAGTGGAATTAAAAATATGTTAAAAGATTCTTCTAATGTGTTTTTTCTGAACATAAACAATTTTATTAAATTTCTTTGTTAGAATCTAAAAATGTCTTGAACTGTCATGCTTTTCATATGTCAGCACCTTAATTTATATGTCTATAAAATATATATTTTATGGGAAATTTGCATCATTATTCCAGAAGTTACTCATTATATTAATGCACCCATACCATATGTAGCACAATCAGAAATCACTTTGCATGAAATCGTCGACTTGAAAATCACATCTGCTGGTTTAAATGTGAATATAATATAAAATATAAATCTATTTATGCATAGGATGTGACAAGAAATTCCTAATTAAGGGCCTATATTGAATATATAAAGCTCATGTAACAAACTGTTTGAAAAAGATGGAAAAGGCTACATACTGTATGAGTTTGTTTATATGAAATGTCCAGAATAGGTAAATCTATACAGATAGAAAATTCATTAGTGGTTGTCAGGAGATGGAGGAGGGGGAAAAGGAGTGACTATCTAGAATATTATCCCCATCTAGAATATAACACATTACTCAAATTGATGGGAAGTATGCTTATTTTACCACACAATTTAATTCCATTAGCTGTGGACTAAACCTACATACCAAAACATCTGAATAAGTTACCTAACACCTATGTTCCTTGATTTCTTTGCATGTAAAATGAGGATAATAAAAGTACTCAGATAATTGGCTTAATGTTAAAACTGATTTAGTTAATTTGTATAAAGTGTTGAGAATGTTGTCTATGTTTGGTAAGTACTAACTGTTAAAAGTTACTATTAGTAAGGTTAATCATTTTCACCGCCATTGTTGCCATTACTAAACAATATAACATTCATTTAGCTTGGAGAGTGTTTAAAGAAAAATACTTTCTAAACTTACACCACCTCATTTCCCATGAGAAAATGTTCAAGCTTAATAATAATATGCAAATAACAGATGTCTTGAAAGAGAGAATGGGGACAAATTAGCCATTAAAAAAAGTTTCATGTTACTTCATGTATATGTCCAAGTTCAACAAGAATTCTAAATCCTATTGAATCATGAATGTTATTCTATTTTGAGATTAAACAAAATTATTTTTCAACAAACATAAATGAAGACTAGGAAATATGGAGAACACATATTATGAGAAGTAATAATTGGAAATTTTGTGTGTAGATATACAGTCAGCTCTCCATATCTGTGGATTCCTCATCTGTGGGATTCAACCAACCTTGGATGGAATATAATTGGGAAAAAAGTCTACAGAGTTCCAGAAAAGCAAAACTTGAATTGGCTGAGTACAATATTGAATCCACAGGAATGAACTGATGTTTAGGTATTGAATCAGGTATTAGAAATAATCTAGAGATTATTTAAAGTACTGTATATGGACCAGTGCAATATGTAATGCCTATAATCCTAGTATTTGAGGAAGCCAATGCAGGAAGATTGCTTAAGTCTGGGAGTTTGACATCATCCTGGACAACATAGTGAGACCCCATCATTACAAAAAATTAAAAAATTAGCCAGACATAGTGGCATGAACCTGTAGTCCCAGCTACTCAATAGGCTGAGGTGGGAGGATCCCTTGAGCCTGGAAGGTTGAGACTGCAGTGAACCATGATCACGCCACTGTACTTCAGCCTGACAGACAGTGACAGTCCATCTCTCAAAAAAAAAAAAAAAAAAGACTGTATATGGAATGTGCATATGGAGGTGCATAGGTTATATGCAAATATTACATTTATATAAGGGACTTGAGCATGCTTGGATTTTGGTATCCTATGAGGTGTCCTAGAATCAGTCCCCCATGGATACTGAGGGACCATACCCTATCTGCACAGTATCCTCTTCTTTCTTAGTTCTAGAATACCAGCTAGAGCAATAGAAAGGGTGAGTAACAATTTGCTCAATTAAAAAACACTCATTCTTAGAAACGTCTCAGTCTCCATGCTTGACTGTGTGTCAAAAATCTGTAATGAGATGTAAGCAAAGTCATTCATCAAAGTTTGTTAAAAGTGGTCAACGTGGCTACCATTAACATTTTCAGCATTCATTTTCATATTGTTTCAGCTAAGAGGTAGACAAGATGTCTGGACTTACAGGAAATGGTGAACTATTAAAGAATAGCTATCACTACATGGTTACAAGTATGTTAGTGAATATGGTAAGCACGATTTCAAAATGCATACTCCAAAGTTTGTTATAATTCCTAGAATGGTAAATATAATGAGACATTATATACATAAGAATATTATCTTACACGATGAGATAATTTGTAGATGTGATTAAAATTAGTAATACATTGACTTTGTTATTATCAACAGGAATATTTTACAAGTAGGCACGAGCTAATCATATCATCCTATTAAAAGCAGAATTTTCCTTAGCCCATTAAAAGCTGGTAATTCCTTCTGATTCTACTTACTAGAAGGAATTTCTGTTTTCTTCTTAAATATTTGGAATATTTTCTTCTTAAATATTTGGAGTATTTTCTTCTTAAATATTTACCAGTGAGACTATATATGCCTGTTTGAAGTTTTAGATTTTTGATTAAATTTTAATAGATATAGGACTAGTTATATTATTAGAATTATAATCCCTTTGTGGAATATCAAAGTTCGTGTCTTTCAAGTTACGATAATATTTCATTGTGTTTCTCTGTACCCTGCCATACTGAAGTGAATAGACTTTTAGATGGGTGGAATTGCCTATTGAAGACTGTTATGACATTGCTCTAAGCAACACATTGTGGTATTAAAATGCCACATTAAAAATGTGACCAACAAATATATATTAAAAAAACTCAACATCACTGATCATTAGAAAATGGCAAATCAAAACCACAACGAGATACCATCTCACGCCAGTCAGAATGGCAATTATTAAAAAGTCAAGAAACAACAGATGCTAGCGAGGCTGTGGAAAAATAGGAATGCTTTTACACTGTTGGTGGGAATGTAAATTAGCTCAGCCGTTGTGGAAGACAGTGTGGTGATTCCTCAAAGACCTAGAACCAGAAATACTATTTGACCCAGCAATCCTGTTACTGGGCATGTACCCAGAGGAATATAAATCATTCTATTATAAAGATACATGCATGCTTATGTTCATTGCAGCACTATTCACAATAGCAAAGACATATAGTCAAGTCAAATTCCCATCAATGATAGACTGGATAAAGAAAATGTGGTACACCTACACCATGAGATACTATGCAGCCATAAAAAGGAATGAGGTCATGTTCTTTGCAGGGACATGGATGGTGCTGGAAGCCATTATCCTCAGCAAAGTAACACAGGAACAGAAAACCAAACACCACATGTTCTCACTTATGAGTGGGAGCTGAACAATGAGAACACATGGACATATGGCAAGGAAAACACAACAGAGCCTGTGGAGAGGTTGTGGGGAGGTTAGAGCATCAGGAAGAATACCTAGTGGATGCTGGGCTTAATATATACATGAGGTGATCAGTGCAGCAAACTCTCATGGCACACATTTACCTATGTAGCAAACCTGCACTTCCTGCACATGTATTCCAGAAGTTAAAATAAAATAAAATAAACACATCATACTGTATACACAGTCTAGATGTCAGAACATGAGGACACCACCAATGTCTGGACCCATTGGAAGCTACTGACTGCTTTTGTAGGCAAATTGAAGCATTAGTCACAGCAGCAGAAAGTTAGCCAGTGTCACGCTTTGCCTTTCTTAATCTCATCGGAATGTCTGGTACATCTATGTAGTGACAAGCAATATAATGTAGCTTATTGTTCCTCCATTAAGTATTAAAAATGCCACTACAATCCATAATTCAAAAAATATGATACTCCCTTCCTATATTTCCCTAATTTGTACAAGTCAAGCTCAGGTTCCATAAAAATATTTCTACTATGTTTTAATATATAATTCTTATAATACATAATTCTTAAAAAATCTGTAACCATTTTAAACATAATCCCTTTAATCATTTAAATTTGTTAAGCAACCTATCTTGTAGGTCCCCTGAGGTTTCTTGAAGAAATGAGAATAGAACTATCTTGTGATACTTTTGCATTTTTCTACTTTGCTGTTATAATTATCTCATTTCTACATGTGTACTTTTATACTTAAAATAGAGCATTTAAGAGTGAACAGTGTTAAGGAGTTTATTAAAAATGGCAGTAAAATAGCCAAATATGTTTAATAAACTGGTTAAATTCTGTAATATTAAAAATCATTCCCATAGTTTTAATATATTTTCATCTTTCTATGTTCTTTGCCTGTATTTTTCCACAAAAAAACTTTTAAATGACTTCTAATTGATACTTTTTCTTATCATAAAGAAGATATATTTTAATAATTAAAAAAATTAAAATTTGCGACCCAGGTTTTAATCTGATAGTTAAGCTCCTTTAAAAACATTGTATTCCCAAGATTGCTATTGGGCTAAAATAGTGGTTGGCAAATTCTGCAACTTGGCCAAATTGGGGAGTTCAATTGAAATGGAACCAAGTCTGTGACAGCTTTCAAGCTGCAATGGAAGCATTAAGTGGTTCCAATACAGACGCCTGGCTAGCAAAGACTAAAATTTACTGTGTGGATCTTCATACACACCCAAAAAAACTTTGGTAACCTCTAGGCTGTAGTATCTCTTCTTTTATTTGACTCTTTGAGCCTATTTCTGTGAATTGTCTATTTTTATCATACGTTCATTTTTAAATTGGGATCATTATCCTTTTCTCACTGATTGGTGGAAGCCAGTTATTATTGTACATATGACAAATATTTTTCTTCATCTATTCCTTTTCTTTTTAAACTTTTGCTTTTGGTGATTTTTCGGTAGCTAAGTTTAAAATATTGAACGTATAGAAAAATACGTCAACATTTTATTTTTTTTTCATTGCTTCTGGGATATGTATCTTTCTTAGGAAACCTTTTTAGATTCCTAAATAAGTGATATTTGACCACATTAATTTTTTGTATTCTATAATTTTCAAATTATGTTATATTTTGTCTATTCTGTTTTGCATGGAGTATGCAGTAAAAATGTTCTTTGTTCATTTTATAAATAAAGGTCACTTACCCCAATATTACATACTAAATGTTTATCTATTTTTTACTAATTTAATGTGTTATATATTAACTGCTATCAACTGCTCCCATTCATGAGATGATTTCTCGCCTCTCTCTCTCTCTGTTTTTTTTTTTTTTTTTTTCATACAGTGTCTCACTCTGTCACCCAGGCTGGAGTGCAGTGGTGACATCTCAGCTAATTGCAAATTCTGCCTCCCAGGTTTAAGCAATCTTGCCTCAGCCTCCAGAGTAGCTGAGATTACAGCTGCCCACCACCATGACTGGCTAATTTTCATATATTTAGTAGAGACGGGGTTTGCCATGTTGCCCAAGCTAGTCTCGAACTCCTGGTTTCAAGCTATCTGCTCACCTCAGCCTCCCAAAGTGCTGGGATTACGCATGTGAGCCACCATGCCCGGCAGGTTTCTAATGTCAATATTATTTTATGCTAAATAATTTTATTAATAAAGCAACAATGAATTCTTCTTTACATTTTGAGATAAACAGTAGAATAACTTTCCTAAGTCAAATAAAATACTTTGTTCCTATTTGTTGTGATTACATTGAATTTATAAGTCAAAATGTTGCAGTATGAAGTCCTCCTAATTAGAAAAGCAATATTATTTATTGTAATGTTATTTTATGATTTTCATTTTTGAAGTTTCCTAATTTTCTCAATTTTAGATTTGGGAACTTATTCATAAGTTTATCTTTGGAATTTATATTTATCTTGTTTCTTATTATTGTTTGTATTTATGGGAATAATTAGTGTGTTTATCTTGTATTGAGAGAGCTTTGGGCTCCTTTTTAGTTTTACTGTTATTAGTTGATTATATTAAATTCTTTAGATGACATTCACTTAATTATATATTAAATTCCCATGTGTTTTTTTCTTCCTTCATTGCATTCTATTACATCAGCGTAGCATGCTAATGTAATCATCTATCTCACACTTCATCCTTTTTATTTATTTACTTACTTTAATACAGGGTCTTGCTCTGTCAACCATGCTGGATGTAGTGGCATGATTACAGATAGCTCCAATCTTGACCTGGTGGTCTTAAGAAGTCATCCCTCCTCAGACACCGGAGTAGCTGGGACTATAGGTAGGTACCACCACACTCAGCTAATTTTTTAAATTTTTGGTAGAGACAAGGTCTCACTATATTTCCCAGGCTGGTCTTAAACTCCTGAGCTCAAGCAATTCTCCTGTCTTGGCTTCCCAAAGTGCTAGAATTGCAGACTTGAGCCACCATGCCTGGCTGACACTTCACTGTTGATAACAGAAACACAACTTACATCTATAAGGTCCTTTATTCAAGCTCTACAAACATATTCAGATTGCTCTAAGCAAATCATAGTGTTCCCCTTTTCCTTGCAGTAAATGATTTAAATGTGGGCAATTAATGACACCTAATGAGTGCTATACTTGGAGCTTCTGGAAGATTAATTTTTCACTGCTAACGAAACATCAACTACCTTAAATATGGGTGTATTTGTTGATGATTCCTAGAACTGTTGCCTGCATCTTATAGTCATGGGGTGACCATACCTGAGAGCAAAGAACAAAGATGGCATTCTGAAGAAGGCAGAGTAAAAAAATTAATTAGTTAATTAATTAAAAGGATTAGGCCAGGCTCGGTGGCTCATGCCTGTAATCCCAGCACTTTGGGAGGGTGAGGCGGGTGGATCACGAGGTCAGGAGATCGAGACCATCCTGGCTAACACGGTGAGACCCCGTCTCTACTAAAAATCCAAAAAATTAGCCAGGCATGGTGGCGGGTGCCTGTAGTCCCAGCTACTCAGGAGGCTGAGGCAGGAGAATGGTGTGAACTCGGGAGGAGGAGCTTGCAGTGAGCCAAGATGGTGCCACTGCACTCCAGCCTGGTCGACAGATCGAGACTCTGTCTCAAAAAAAAAAAAAAAAAAAAAAAAATTAAAAGTATTAAAGCTTAGTCTTTAAGTAGCTGAGTGAATTATTCAAAGCACCTTATTTCTGAAAGAATGACATTCAATAGAGTTTAAAGCATTTGATTTGCAATTTTCTTTTACTTTCAGCCAAAAATATTTCACTTATAATTGATGGGCTAAATCATTTAGAAGAATATTAATTATTGTCAGTAACAGAAGCCATTCTTGTATCCCTTCAGTCTCTTCAGAGTTATTAATCAGAGGTGGATGTCAAAATTTAGAAGTTATGTTCTTGTTTCTATTAAAATTATCAAATATCTTGAATTTACTCATCCATTGTATTATTTTAAGAGATATCACAATATTGAATCATACTGCTGAGGTAAACCAATTTTTTATACTATCTATACCTAATTATATAAAATCATCAACATGTTGTATATTATTTTTTTAGTACCATAGTCTTTAATGTCTACATGAAAAACAAACCTATGACTTTTTGAATGATGATTTTGGTGTAAAGTTAATATACAAAAACATCTTTACATCTACAAAATTCATATTCTAGTGATACATGGATAAAACCTCAAGGTCATTAAAATTAATAGAATTTCATTATTTAGATATTTTTAAATTAGGCATAGTTTACATAGACTGAAATTCATACTTTTTAAATGTATAGTTTGAACATTTTGACAAACTTACACACTCATCACCAGCAACCAAATTAAGATACAGAATATCTTAATCACCCCAGGATTCTCCTTGATTTCCCTTTGCCATCAGTTCACTCACCACTTGCCTTGGGCAGTCATTAATCTTTCTATCTCTATAGATCTATTTTGCCTCTTCAAGATCTTCATGTAAATCTTAAAAATACAATGAGAACTCTTTTATGTCTGACTTCAATCCTTCACCATAATACTTTAAAAGTCATTCATATTGTTTCAGGTATAAATGGTTTGTTCTGTTTTGTTGCTAAGTAGTATTACATTGTATTCAGATACCTCAATTTTCTTATTCATTCACCCGTTTAAGCTCCTTGGATTGTTATCAGTTTTTTGTTACATAAATCCACTATTAACATTTATGTATAAGTTTTATGGATTTATATTTTTATTTATCTTAAATAAATACCTGGAAGTGGAATTGTTGAATTACATTGACTGGAATGCCAGTCATCAATTTATTGTTTCCTAGTTCCAAATTTACCTTCCTTTGTTTGCTCTGTATACATGAATCTAAATGATATAAAACTCTTCTTCTGCCTGTTGGCATAAGGTTAAGTTTTGTCAGTAGAGGATTCTGGGAAAAAAATCATTGCAGGGAAAGGAATTTTCTTTTCCGGTTCAAATGTGCTCCCTTGACAGATTGCCATAGCACAAATAGCATTAGGCTCTTTCAGCAGGAGTAAATTCTATAGTGCCTGGATTCTTCAGTGCAGGTGTTTCTCCACCACCTGGCTCCTGCTGAACAGAAAGAGATTCTTCCATACCCAGGGCTTGCAATACATCATAATTAGCATTATCTGGGGACTTGTGGCTTTCCTTGACAACCCCCCAGGTAGTTTTATAGTGCCTCCAGTTCCATGCATACTAGAGGACATATTTTTTAACAAGATCTACTAGCAAAGCATCTCTGCCACCTAGAGAGCCACAATTATGTCTTCTTCAGCATGCAGGGTACTTCCTTACAAAACTACTCAAGCTGAAAAACTGTTTTTGGTATTATTCCCATATGCAGTCAATCACAGTGTTATATATGTTACGTGATCTTTGGATTTTTTATATCATCCATGACTTTCCTGCCAACACCTATTTAACTAGGATTCTCATTATAACCCTCATTGTATTGCTGGTCCCTCATCATTCTTCCAATGTTTCCAGAGTAATATTTCCAAATGAAATGTTACCATATAATTTTTCCTTCCCAAGTAGTTATTAGAATAAAAACTCACACTTCTTAAATCAAAATATCAATTCAAAATGATTTATTTTTCTTCCCATCATGTCTTATTCAACTGCACACTGAGATTTTAAAAAGTTTGCAAAATGTTTTATAATTTCTCAATCTTCTGGCTTATTAGCATGCATCTTCTCTGATACAATAACCTTTTGAAACTTCTTGTTGTTGTTAAACTCTACTCTTACGGATTTAATTTAAAGTTGTACCAATCACAAAAAAAGTTTATCCTATCCGCCTCTTTTTTGAGATTCTATGTCCATTTTAAAGAGGTAATATCACCTAGTGATAGATATATTACAGTACTTCTCAAAGAATATTTATTACAATTTTCCATTTAAATGTCTCCTTACCTTCCTATTTGATCATCTTTAAGAAGAAGCAATTTTAATAGACTTTGGAATGCTGGCATTTAACAAAATATATTTCACACAGTATGCCATGATTTAAAAATAATATTTCAATGAATAATCTAAAAAGACTTACAGACATCATAACACAACGTATCAAATGTACAGTAATATTTTCAGCCTATACACCAAAATAACTAGAAGTGTATTTAATGTGTCTTAATACATGCCCTCTACTATATTTAGTCACTATTAAACAGTTAGGTTTTAAAATAATCCTCCATAGAGAAGATAAATAAGACAGTGGAAGACTCCCGTAGGGCCCTAAGGTGCCATAAAATAGATTAAGTGAGAGACAAACTTTCAGAGAACGTAGAAGGTGAAGGAAAGTACTAAGATTTGAAAAGAAAAAAACCGCTGTAGTTTATTTGTCACAATATCTTTCCTGGAGACAATAAGAAATCTCAAGCTTGATCTATATATTAGGGAGAAAGAAATGAAACTACATGCTCATGGGAATTTAGCTATAAACAAATACATCAGGGATGTTTATTTTAAAACACATTTTCTAACTTTTTGGTGGGTCTTTGATTCCTATTATAATACAAATGGTAGTTTGCAACTTTTCAGCAAGTGACCTCAAATGACACAGATCATGCATGTAAGGACAGAAAGATTTTAAAAAGCCTTGCTCTCTATAGCCTCATATTAACTATAAATTAATATATGCAAAAGCACTTTTTTCTGTATTTTGTCTTAATTCACTGATCTTCCTTACATGCCCTATATACTAGGTAATAGAAAAAAACTCATTTTATATCAACAATTTTAAATTTAATGGAGACAGATATAATCATTTAAAACTATTTTTATACTACTTAGGATTATATTTATCTATAAAGACAAAACAAAACGAAGCAAAATTAACAGATATGAACAGGATACCAATTTCTTTTTCATCTATACAAAGTCAGAAGGTAAAGTGGCTAATATTGTATGGTGGTGCCTTGATTCTCAGGGACCTGGACTCCTTCTATCCTGAAGCTCTTCCAATTTTCGAACTTGGGCATGTGGCCTTCTCAGGTAGAAAGGATTGGAAATTGTAGGAGTTTTGTTATTTTTGTGGTTTTTTTAATGTGGATTTTTTTGGCCATATGCAATATTAATAGTCAGAGACTATTTTAAAGGAGGGAAGAGTGGGTAGTGAAAGCCAAATTGTATTTAGGTTCTCTAGGCAAGCATGTTTCTTCCCTTTGAGTTCATATTTATTTTCCCTTCCTTTCTGCAAAATGGGTATATATTTGAGTATGAGAGAAAAATCCAACTTAGATAACTTTACAAAGACGAGACTATTTCTTTAACTACCATGTTAATGAGACGGAAAAGCTTTAAATTGCATGACAAATTTGATCTTAATGTGAAACGTCAACTGCTTTGTTCTAGTCAATGTGAACCCTCTCTGACTCCTATATATATAAAAAGCAAAGAAAAACGTGTTTTAACAAAGAGATTACAATAGTTTAATATTTATAAAATTTACACCTGAAGCATATATAGTAGAATACATTTATAAATTTAAGTATTAACTGGCCGGGCGCTGTGGCTCAGGCCTGTAATCCCAGCACTTTGGGAGGCCGAGACGGGCAGATCACGAGGTCAGGAGATCGAGACCACGGTGAAACCCCGTCTCTACTAAAAATACAAAAAATTAGCCGGGCGCGGCGGCAGGCGCCTGTAGTCCCAGCTACTCGGGAGGCTGAGGCAGGAGAATGGCGTGAACCCGGGAGGCGGAGCTTGCAGTGAGCCGAGATCGCGCCACTGCACTCCAGCCTGGGGGAAAGAGCGAGACTCCGTCTCAAAAAAAAAAATAAAAAATAAAAAAAAATAAATAAATAAATTTAAGTATTAACTAATTCACAGTATCATTTTCCATTTATGTATTCAGTAAATAATTTTTCCTGTTTTTATCAATATTTTTCAAATTGTTTTAATTTCGAGCTACTTTTATTAATATATTACATTTATGAAAATAAATATAAAAATTGCCTAATAAAAAGGAACTTCTTAGGAAAGTTAACTGCATGCTCTTGAAGAAAGTAATTTTTTTGATTCAAAATTCTGCTTTTAAAAAACCTTTAGATTATATATATGTTTATGCATATTACATATATATACAAATTTAAATTGTAATTATTATCCCTTTCTCTAAAATGTATCTTTCCAAAATGTGCTAAATTGTAAAACTTTTTTTCTTAATTATTATGTACTCAGTTACATAAAGTGAGAGAAAGCTGATGAATATGAAAGGAATTGGGTCTACCCAAACTATCAATAAATTAATATTTGAAAATTTTTCTGGAAGACAGTACTGAAATTATTGAACAAAAATTAGAAAACATGTTCTTACTTTAAAAAAACTTACTTGCATGTATATGTTACATATAGTTGTCGATCCATGAATATCTGACTACAATTATGTTTTAGCAAATGATTTTTAAACATTATGCTTTTATTTTACATTTTTAAGATTTATTTTGTCATACATTTTTATCTTCTTACGTTGAAAGCTTAATGTTTTATTTTCAATCTTTCTTGATTATTAAACATGAAAAGTATTCTGGCCACATTCCACTTTTTGATGAATGTAAACTCCCTTGTTTAGCTAATAATATCCTATAATTTCAATTTTAATTTATTCCAATAAATAGCAATTTAGAAGAAGATGTATATAACTTAGGTTTTCTGGTATATGGATTTTTTTTCTATTTTTATTAGCTTTTGGTCACTGATAATGACCAATACAACACTAAACCTTTGAATTTGTGTAGATTGTCAGATCTTTTATTAATGGTAATTATGTGTCAATCACTGTGTCATGTGTGTTTGAAAAGAGCATGCTATTTTTGGTGGGAAGATTGGATACAAACAGTACATGTTAATCGTAATTTTTTTAAATGTTTTCTGTTTGGGGCCAGGCATGTTGGCTCACGCCTGATATCCCAGCACTTTGGGAGGCCGAGGTGGGTGGATCTCCTTAGGTCAGGAGTTGGAGATCAGCCTGGCCAACATGGCAAAACACTGTATCTACTAGAAATACAAAAAATTAGCCAGGTGTGGTGGTGCTTGCCTGTAATCCCTGCTACTCAGGAGGCTGAGGCAAGAGAATCACTTGAACCGAAGAGGCAAAAGCTGAAGTGAGCCGAGATCATGGCACTATACCCCAGCCTGGGTGACAGAGTCAGACTCCATCTCAAAAAATAAAATAAAATAAAGTAAAATAAAATATATTTCCTATTTTGATTTTTGCTTAGCTACTTTATGACTGTTGAGGAAGTTATTTTAAATTTGCACACTTTATAAACTTAAGACTATCTCATTAAATTCTGTCTGTTTTTGTTTAAGCTGTGGTGTGTGAAGACAAACTGTAGCATTGAGAATGAACACACAGACACTGGGTCAATACCATAAGCATCTAAAGACCTGTTGTACTATTCAAATTGGCAGCAAAATCACATTCTCATTTTCTCAGTTTTCCTCTCTTCAAAGTAGGGATGATCATAGCAAGCTCTAAATCATAGTGGTGATATGAAGACTAAATAAGTTATCACTAAGGAACATAAAATAGGGCTTACATATAAAATGTGCCACATAAATATTTATTAAATACAAGTATTAAAAATGCACCTGATTATCAATATTAACGATTGAAATAAACATTACATTGTGAGTTCCATTTCCTGGACGATGGAATAGGTGAATTTATTCTATTCCTGCCACTAATTACATCTAAAACTCCTGGACAAAATATATAAACAAACATAGAAAGACTCTGAACGATGGGATATAGTCAGCAGTTTGGTAGGTATCTTGACATAGGCTTTAAGTGACAAAGAATGTTTTCCATTTCTCAGACACAGAAACTTTGTCCTGCAATATAGATTAAATTAAGTATGTTGTCTTCCCCAAAAGTCTTCTGTTTCAGATGCCTTAGAGAAAGTTCATATTCGGTTTATATAGGGAGGCAGAAGGGCATATAAGAAAAGAAACAAAGCATATAAAAAGTATGGATCCCGAAGAACACTGGATGTTGTTACAAAAATAGAGGACTACCTAGAAGCAAATACAAATACAACAATGTTACTTTAAGAAAAGAGCATTGATTTAAAAACACCATGAGCACACCTTAGAAATATTTTTAACTGTAAAAAAATTATTTAAAAATATTTGTAACAAAATAACTTGCAAATATAAATATTTTCTTTTTAAAACTATATTATATAAAACAAGGCTACTGAGAATGCCATTATATTACATTTAAAAGATCATTTTTGAGATATGATTTGAAATATAAAAACATAAAATTGTTTTAAAGTGGTTTGTCTTATATTGCATTACCCAATCACTATCACATTTTAATTTTAAAGCATTTCATCACTCAAAAGAGAAACCCTGTACCAATTAGAAGTCATTCTTTATTACTTTTCCCTCAGACCCTGGAAACTGCTGATGCACTTTCTTTTTGAATACCTGTGTTTATTCTGAACATTTTATATACTGGAATCCTTCTTTCACTTACGACAGTGTTTTCAAATTTTATTCATATAACGTGCCTCAGTACTTCCTTTTTATTTCTGAACAATATTCCATTTTATGGCTACATCCCATTTTATTTATTCATTCCTGAACTGAGGAACATGTTTTACACTATTATGCATAATGCTTCTAAAGACATTCACGTAGAAGTTTTTATGAGATTTTTTATTTTATTCGAGTGTGGACCTAGGAATAGAATTGCTTAGTCATATGGTAATTATGTTTACCTTTTGAAGAACTACCAAACCGTTTTTGTGAAACAGCTGCATCAGTTTATACTCCTACCAGCAATGTATAAGAGTTCCTATTTCTCCATAACTTCACCGACATCTGTTATTGTATTTTTGCTTATAGTCATCCTAGTGGGTGTGAAATGGTATCTTGTGATTTTGATTTGCATTTCCTTAATATATCATTGGAACAATCTCTATTTAAAGTTGATTGTTAATTGGGTTATCTTTCATTCTCCATTTGTAAGAATTATTTACATATTTACATATGTAAAACATTACATGTTTTATCAGATATAAGACTTGCAAATATTTTCTTTTATTTTTGAGTTTTCTTAACTTTATTGATAATGTCTTTTTAAGTACAAAATTTTCAAATGTTAATCTAGTCAATATTACTTATTGTATTAGTCAGGGTTCTCTTAGAGGGACAGAAATAATTGGATATATATATATATATATATATATATAGGAGTTTATTGAGTGTTTATTAAGTATTAACACAGTCACAGGGTCCCACAATAGGCTGTCTGCAAGCTGAGGAGCAAAGAGAGCAAGTCCGAGTCCCAAAACTGAAGAACTTGGAGTCTGAGTTTGGAGGGCAGGAAGCATCCAACCTGGGAGAAAGATGTAGGCTGGGAGGCTAGGCCCATCTCTCCTTTTCAAGTTTTTCTGCCTGCTTTATATTCATTGGCAGCTGATTAGATTGTCCCCACCAGATTAAGAGTCGATCTGCCTTCCCCAGCCCACTGACTCAAATGTTGATCTCTTTTGGCAACACCATTACAGACACACCCAGGATCAATACTTTGTATCCTTCAATGCAGTCAAGTTGACACTCAGTATTAACCATCGCAAGTCCACCCCTTGTCAACATCAACCCATACACATCTCCTGAGATCATACATAATCTTCAAATAAAGACAATAATAAGGACATAATTATGCCTAACATAATACAACTATCCTTCATATAACCAGAAACACACCAATCCCCAACACATACTACTACATAAAGTTAACATTATTTAAATACTGATATAAAGTCAATAAATCTCATGTTACATGATAAAGGAAAAAGGAAATAAAATGAAGATATCTTCTTAGTGCAAGTGTATACATGCACAAACATGTTTTTAACAAAAGAAGGAGGAAATACTCATGACAATTACAGTCACCATTTCTGCAGCTGGTCATGCGGTCATAGATGGTGTTGATAACTACCTTCTTCTACTACCCATTCTGTATTCCCTTTGCCTTCAGCAAGCAGCTCAGCAGATCATGGTTTTTTTTCCCTGGTGGAGTAGCCAGAAACTTTCATTCCTGAAGGGTCTGGGCCGTTTGTAGTCCTGACCTCGTGATATGCCTGCCTTGTCCTCCCAAAGTGCTGGGATTACAGGCATGAACCACCATGCCCAGCCTCTAGTAATTTTTAAAAATATGTAGTTACTTTACCTGTTGACCTCTGAATGAACTTTCATTTAGTTTGTTTATTGGTATATATTTGGTGAGACATAATTGTCATTCTTCCTTTAATTTGTTTATAGTTTCTTTTAGTTATTTAAATATGTTTGTAAATCTGATTTACAATTTGTTGCCTTTTAAGTCTAATATCTGTTGCTACTTAGGGACATTTTGTGTTGGCTGATTTTTTTTCTCAACTTGTTATATATATTCTATTACTTTGTATTTCTCATAATATTTTTGGTTGAAAAATGAACTTTAGAGAATTTATTTTAACAACTCTGGAATCAGATTCCTCTGGCTTGCAGAGAGGTTCTGTGGTTTTGCTGAATTTTGTTTTGTTGCTGTTGTTTTTCTCCTTTCTATTTATTTGTTTTTGACCTTCCTGGATTCTTTAGATTCTGTATTTCTTGCAGTCCTTAGTCATTGACTTCACAGATAGCTTTTTCTTTTTCCTCTTATTATTTTCATTTTTAATTTTGGCTTATTTAGATTAATCTCTAGGTCCTGACAATTTGGTGGTTAGCCTACGTTCATGCAGAATATTTTCTTACATACCTTACCTGTGTGTCTTCTTTCATGGACAAGTAGATTAATGTGTGAAGGCACACCTTCAACCTTCAGATTGTTTACAAGACACTTATTTTTGTCTTCTTGCTTTTCAGGATCTCAAGGAAAGCAAGGAGTGCACAACTGTTTCCTCATTTTCCCTGTCTCTTTTTTTTGAGACAGAGTCTCACTCTGTCACACGGACTGGAGTGCAGTGGGACCATGTTGGCTCACTGCAACATCTATTTCCTGGGTTCAAGCAATTCTCCTGCCTCAGCCTCCTGAGTAGCTGGTGAGAGGTGACAGCATACTGGCAGTCCTCACAGCCCTCGCTCGCTCTCCACGCTTCCTCTGCCTGGGCTCCCACTTTGGTGGCACTTGAGGAGCCCTTCAGCCCACCCCTGCACTGTGGGAGCCCCTTTCTGGGCTGGCCAAGGTGGGAGCCAGCTCCCTCATCTTGCAGGGAGGTGTGGAGGGAGAGGTACGAGCGGGAACTGGGGCTGCCTGCGGTGCTTGCGGGCCAGCTGGAGTTCCGGGTGGGCGTGGGCTTGGCGGGCCCTGCACTCGGAGCAGCTGGCCGGCCCTGCCGGCCCCGGACAATGAGGAACTTAGCACCCGGGCCAGCGGCTGTGGAGGGTGTACTGGGTCCCCCAGCAGTGCCAGCCCACCGGCGCTGCGCTCGATTTCTCGCCAGGCCTTAGCTGCCTTTCCACGAGGCAGGCCTCGGACCTGCAGCCCGCCATGCCTGAGCCTCCCCCACCTCCTTGGGCTCCTGTGCGGCCCGAGCCTCCCTGAGGAGCTCCAACCCCTGCTCCACGGCGCCCAGTCCCATCCACCACCCAAGGGCTGAGGAGTGTGAGTGCAACTGGCAGGCAGCTCCACCTGCAGCCCGGGTGCAGGATCTGCTGGGTGAAACTAGCTGGGCTCTTGAGTCTGGTGGAGATGTGGAGAACCTTTACCTCTAGCTCAGGGATTGTAAACACACCAATCATAACCCTGTGTCTAGCTCGAGGTTTGTGAGTGCACCAACCGACACTCTGTATCTAGCTGCTCTGGTGGGGCCTTGGAGAACCTTTATGTCTAGCTGAAGGATTGTAATTGCAACAATCAGCGCCCTGTCAAAACAGACCATTGGGCTCTACCAATCAGCAGGACGTGGGTGGGGCCAGATAAGAGAATAAAAGCAGGCTGCCCGAGCCAGCAGTGGCAACCCGCTCAGGTCCCCTTTCACACTGTGGAAGCTTTGTTCTTTCGCTCTTTGCAATGAATCTTGCTACTGCTCACTTTTTGGGTCCACACTTCTTTTATGAGCTGTAACACTCACTGCGAAGGTCTGCAACTTCACTCCTGAAGCCAGCGAGACCACGAGCCCACGGGGAGGAACAAACAACTCCAGACGTGCCGCCTTAAGAGCTGTAATACTCACTGCGAAGGTCTGCAGTTTCACTCCTGAAGCCAGGGAGACCACGAGCCCGCCGGGAGGAACGTGCCGCCTTAAGAGCTGTAACACTCACTGCGAAGGTCGGCAGCTTCACTCCTGAGCCAGCGAGACCAAAAACCCACCAGAAGGAAGAAACTCCGAACACATCCGAACATCAGAAGGAACAAACTCCGGACACGCCGCCTTTAGAACTGTAACACTCACCGCGAGAGTCCGCGGCTTCATTCTTGAAGTCAGTAAGACCAAGAACCCACAAATTCCGGACACACTGGGATTACAGGCGCCCACTACCACGCCTGGCTAATTTTTAAAATATTTTTAGTAGAGACGGGGTTTCACCATGTTGGCCAGGCTCGTCTTGAACTCCTGACCTCAGGTGATCCACCCACCTTGGCCTCCCAAAGTGCTAGGATTACAGGCGTGAGCCACTGCGCCCGGCTTTTCCCTGTCTTATTGGGCATGTACACAGGTAAGTGTATATACACAGCCTTCTAGATCTTCAGTAACATACTGAAGATTTTCAAAATTTCTATCACCATCTAATTTTCTACAAATTTATTTTAATCTTTCTCCAGGATCTTGTGGGCCTCATCTTAAATCATAGACTTAGACAGCTGCAATATTGTCAGCATATATCTATAGACATTGGTAATATCTTAGGGATGGGGATTTTTTTCTTGAGCTGAACCCTGAGTTAAAAAATAGCTGTAATACCCTTGCACAACTGTGAGCTTTTCAGTTACCATGCCAGGAAGCTGAAGAGGGACGGAAGACGAGAATAGGCCCAGTTTAAAACACCACCAACAGCTGTCTTACCGAGGTTTAGTAGTTTCTTGTTAAAAGATAGTTTTCAATTGTTTTGTAGTTTTGTTTAATTTCCAGTTTAATTTTAGCTGTTTTTCCTTTTTTTTTTTTTTTTTGTTGTTTTCATAGAACACCAAGTTTATCAAGGTTCTCATTCTGCCATTCCAGGAGTTAGTCATTAGAAAGGTTTTGACACTCAAAAGTTTTCAAACACCTTTTGCTCTTCATAATTGGATTGGAAAATAACTGTGAAAGCTTCACAGCTTCCCAAAATGGTATCTTTCCTAGAGGCTGGTAATGGATTCCTCTTAGAGGGCAGTTTGAGAGCTAATAGAAAACTTGCTTCTCTGCCAAGTTAGTGTCTTCATTTTTCCTGCCCAGTAGTTTGGCATCTTTGCCATCAACTAATTATTACTGTGTGCCTTTATTCTTCTGTTATTTAGTCTGAGTGCTAATTGTGTTTTTTTTAAGTCACTATTCTGAAAAATAATAGCTTGGATAAAAGTAGGGCAGTTTGCTTGTCTTTTGGTTTACAGACTAGCAAAACATAGGGGAACAAATGTGTACCTGATGGACACAAGTATAGGTATGCACCACATAACAACATTTCATTGAATAACGAATGGCATATACAATGCTGGTCACATAAGATTATTAATGGAGCTAAAAAATTTCTATCACCTAGTGATGTCATAGCCATCATTATGTCATAGCACAATGCATTGCTCGTGTTTGTGGTGATGCTATTGGAAACAAACTTACTGCACTGCCAGTAGTCTAAAATTATAGCACACACACTTATGTACAGTATATAATACTTGACAAAAAAACCATTATTATTATTCTGTTCATGTATATACTATACTATGTATTTACTATACTATTTATATGATTATTTTCGAGTATACCATTTCTCCTTCTACTTTTATTTATAAAAAAGTTAACTGTAAAACAGCCTCAGGCGGGTTCTATGGGAGTATTCCAGAAGAAGGCATTGTTACAGGAGATGACAGCTCCATATGTGTTACTGTCCCTGATGGCCTTTCAGTCAGACAAGATGTAGAAGCGTAAGGCAATAACATTGACGATCCTGATCCTGTGTAGGCCTAGACTAATGTGTGTCTTTGTATTTTAGTTTTAAACAAAAAAGTTTACAAAGTAAAATAAAAAAATAAAAAATTAAACACAGAAACAGCTTATAAAATAAGAATATAAAAAAAGAAAATATTTTGTACAACTGTACAATGTGTGTGTGTTTTAAGCTAATGTTATTGCAAAAGAGTCGAAGAATTTAAACATTTACGAATCAAAAAGTTATAGGAAGCCAAGATCAATTTATTATTGAAGAAAAACATTTTTGACAAATTTAGTGTACCCTAAGTATACAGTGTTTATAGAGTCTACAGTAGTGGACAGTAATGTCTGAGGCCTTCACATTCACTCGTCACTCACTCGCTGGCTCACTCAGCGCAACTTCCAGTCTTTCAAGCTCCATTCATGATATATGCCCTCTACAGGTATATTATTTAAAAAAACTTGTATGTATAATGTATTTTTCCTGTCACTTTTATATGTTTAGATACACAAATATTTAGTATTGTGTCACAATTGCGTACAGTATTCAGTACAGTAACACGTTATACCAGTTCCTAGTCTAGGAGCAATCAGCTATACCATATAGCTTAGATGTGTCGGAGCCTATACAATCTAGGTTTGTGTAAGTATACTCTATGATGTCATGTGGTGATAAAATCACTTAACAGTGCATTTCTTAGAATGTATCTCTGTCATTAAGTGAGGCATGATAATATATATAATTCAGAGATCCTGAATGTTGAGACATAAAAAATATACTACTTTCAGCCATCTCTCCTGAAAAGGTGGTAGGTGTATGTGGTCTCCGTATAAAGTGAAAAATATGGTTTCTGCTGGCCACAGGTTAGACTGTGGCAAAGATTGCTTTTCGTCAAAATCTATTATCCTTTCTCAAGTGTATAGAGCTGTCTGATAAATAACTTCTCAGCTGAATCAGTTTCCCCTATGCTAACCTCTCTATCCTCTTATAATTGGTGTGGCCATGTTACTTGTTATTACCAACAGAAATGGAAGCAGACATTATGTGTATTTCTTCCAGGCCAAGAGGTTATTTTTTTAAAAAATTCCATCTTCTTCATTCTCTTTCCTACATGTTTTAAGAGGTTTCTGGGATCCTAGGTATGGTGATGATACAAAAATGGAAGAAACCTGGGTATTTGAATCACTATGTGGAAAGGACATGTTCATTAACATAAGCACCCATCTTGGACTGTCTTAAGATTGAGACAAACTTCTATGTGTTTGGGCTACTACCTTTTGTGGCATATCTATTATGGAAATAAAGCTCCAATAATTAAACCTTTCTTTATTATACCTGACAAAACATATAAGTAAAGTAAAAAATGACTTTTTAAACAGATGATGAATCGATGTTTTACAATATCCTCCCGCTTCTGCATATTTATAGACCTACCAAACCTATATATGTATATACTGAACACCTGTTTTTATATATTCTATAGCCATATTTCCATACCTCAGTGTTATATAGAGTAATAGCAAGAAATATTGGCATGACCACAATAAAGACACATTTTTCCCCTAATAGCCATATAAAGACATAGATTCACTAAATAATATTGGAATTATCCAAATTATTTGTGATGATCTTGCTACCTAAATTGCATAACATACAAACACATGTATGACCATGCTTGTACACACACATATATAGACTAATAAAATAAGTGAATTGTTTTTCATGTGTATCTGTTGTAAACATAATATCAAGTCAAATTTAAATGATATCATCAGCAACTGAATTCATATCTATATGACAGTAAATTAGATGAATTCTGATTTTGTTTTGATTTGATAGTTATGACATATTTCACTGCAAAATTTATATGTAAAATTCTTCAAAATAAATATTAATTTTATTTTCTCAAGTGTTATATAGGTAGTGAAGAGGACATGTTTATGGTTGTAAAAATGAAAATGCATTGAAAATTGTGTAGCTAAAATGGATAAGCTTATATTTTTAGTTGTCTATTGTTTAACTAAAGAATGTTCTTCATCTTGGCGTAATCAGGAAAATTCTCAGCAGCCTCAGTGTTCAGTAAATAAAACTTATCTGATTCTATAGATGCATGTAGCGCTTTCCATTCACGCACAGTCAATATTTTGAAAAAGTAGAGGAAAAAAAGATAAAATAACATTTTTATATTTATCAAGTATTTAAATAAAAAAACTGAATTGTTGTTATTTAGTGTATCCCCTCAAAATTGCTGATTATGATCACATACTGTTATCAATATTATAACTTCAAGTTTCATCTTTAAGTTATAGTATTTTATTTTTTATATTATATATATATTTCTCCATGTATAGTTCTTCATTTTATTTATTGTATAAAGGATAATTAGAAAAACCATTTGTTATTAAGTGTTTTAATATTAAAAGACTAGCTGCTTCTTGTTACCACAAAAATCAGTTTTTATTTGCTATTTTTGGATTTCTTATATCGTTCTATATACATGATTCAACTTAACACCTTGTAAAATGTCAGGATATCTTAGGGTGTTGAATGTGTTTACCATAAAGTAGGCAAGTGTTTACCAATTCATTTCCAATCTTCACCATATCAGTGAAATTACTGTACTTTGGTCAAGGTAACCTATCATGTCCATTTTTCACATTCACTGGACATATTAGGTCATCTCACTCAAACCATTATCACTTTTAAAAAAAGTTCACATCTTCCTTATTGAAACAGTCTCTTCATTCAACACATAAAATTGTAAACTCTCCTGTAGGTGCCAGAAGCTTCCAAGTTTTCCAGGGCCCTTTGATTTTTTTTTTTTTTCCCTGGACTATGGACTTCTTATGTACCTCTTCCTCAAAGACAGTTTGTGCCTTAAAGCTCTTTCAGATGTAATCTGCTGTTATCATTCTGAGCCCTCTTGGCATGGTGATAAGGTGTCAGAAAAGAGGAATGTTCTGTAATCTTCTGATTAAATCTTGGTTTTTTAGTGGGCTGCTATCTTGGGATTGTGACTTTGATGTGTTTATTCAATTGCATAGCTTTCTTGCTTCTGCCGCCTTTTAGTTCCCTGGCTATAGCCTTTCCAACCAGTCTACTTCCTTAAATCCCTGAGCCCCGTAAACCATTCGCTCAGGTGAGAAGGGAAGGAAAGAGACAGCTGAAGGGGGAAGAAATTTCCTTTCCAGGCAGGAATCAGGTTTCAGAACTGGGCAAAGTCCTTATACCTGGAATAATATAGAAGGTTCTGAGTGAATTTCACAAAGATCTCTCGTCCTCTTCTTCTGCCATAATCACAAGTGATCTTTTGAATCCCCACCATAAAATCCTGATGTGGAGGTGTGAAGGCTCCCTTGGGTCTGGGACCTTCAGCAGATTCTCACTGCCATACTAGTCCATGTTCAGCCTGCAGTAATTTATCAATATTGCCGTTTAAGTGCCCTTCTATGGCTCCAGTGCACACTACTCCATGTAAGCAGATCGTGGTGGTTTTATCTCTCTTGACGTACCTTTCTCTCTACATATTGAGAGGCAGTTACCCTGCAACTTCAGTTCTCAAGTGGATCCAAGAAATGCCATTTGTTTTCACTTTTGTTCGGCTTCCTCTGTTCTGTAAGAATGAGAGTGAATTCTTTTAAGCTCTTCATCTGTTGCATCTAAAACCAATGGTCATTTCTGGCTTTTTTGTAGTTTGTAGAGCACATCAATATCTCCAGCTGAGTTTTTCCCCTTATATTTTACTCTTGTCTCTTTCAACAAGTGACTTAGTCTCATCTTCTAGGTATCAGCCTTGAATGTTACTACAATACCAAGGTCCCCTTGTCATTCTCTTTAAAACAGCTTCTTTACCCTCATCTTCATCAGTGACAGCATCCTTTATAAAACTTGTCAAAATCTCAAATGATTTTTTAAAAATTATTTTCTCTTATAGAATTAAAATTGTTGAGGAAAAGAAATATGCCTACGTTATTCATCCTTGTGTTTTTAATGTCTAGTAAAATTTATTATTCAATATTTTACTAATAAAAATAATTTTATCAATGAAAAAATTTAATAGAATATAAAACATTATTTTTAAAATATGAGATCAGTTCATTCAGATATCTTTTATATTTTTTCCATTGAAATTATATCTATTTTCATCATTATATTCAGAAAACATTGATGAAATACTTCAAATTAACTTACAATCAACTTAATTTTTGTCTGCAAAATAAATATTAATATCTACTGTATGGGTTATGTAGTCTTATTTACTTACATGGCTTATTTCCTGACTCTCACTTTAATTTTCACTAAATTAGAGCAATATGTTACTTTTTTAATTCTACACAATGTAACTTGAATAAGCAATTGTCTGAGATTTGGGATTTGCCTGAATATAAGCTCAAGCTGACACTAAATGACTTCACATCATATCATATAAAATAAACATTTTTATAAAATGATCCCTTGATTATAAAGTATGGAGTAGAGTTCTCAGCCAACTCACAATGTCATGTCAATTGTGCAATAAATGAATTTAGGATTTTTTTAGCTACTGAATTTTATGGTTGCTTGGTTTAGCAGCATAATCTAGATTTGTCAAGTTGATACAATGGGAATTCAAATGAAAACTCATAATTAATCTTACATTTCATATTTATGAAATGCCAGCAAACCAATTATTTAAAAATCTTTATAAATTTTGCTTGGTTGGTTGTTTTATCAGAAACTATGCTATAATCTTTAAATCATTTTATATGTTTGAGTAACAGTGCTATAAATAATACATAATCTTATTCATGAGAAGGTCTCCTGATTTAGGATTGGAATTAACATATGTTCAGGATTTACAGCAATTTCACAGGGGACTCGTGGAATGTTGAAAACATATACTCCTAAATGATGTTAACTATATTACCTCCTATATATATTCTTTCCCAACCATTATACATACTTAATTTTTTTTTAATTGTAATGAAATTCACTAGGGAGGAGTGAGCAGCTAAGTAATCTATCCCTTCTCAGGCATAAAAATTATCAGAATTCTTCTTGAGGATACAATGATGAGGGCTTTCATTTCAAATGGATGGTGATTGTCAGTCTTATTAACAATAATCATGGAAAGTAAAATGTCCCAAATTTATACTGACATTTACATACACATACATGCACACACAGACACATAAAAATATTTTCTAAAAAAAAAAAAAGAGTGTAAAATAATTTTACTTAGAAGCTCTTTGGTTTATTTCCATCACACCTGAATTTTCAGATGGAAATGCAAAAATTAAATGACTTGGGATCTTTGATTTGCTTGATATTAACTCAATGAAAGTTGCCAAATGTTCTTGAGTAGATTATATTTTCCATGTAATGGTCTAATAATTAAATTCTTTTTACCCTAGTATTTAACATGCATTAAATTGTCTTAATATATATGCTTTTTTCTATGCCTTGGTATTCTCACTGAATTACTGCAGCTATTCCTTCTTTTCTTTTTTTTTTTTTTTTTTTTTTTTGAGACGGAGTCTCGTTCTGTCGCCCAGGCTGGAGTGCAGTGGCGCAATCTCGGCTCACTGCAAGCTCCGCCTCCCGGGTTCACGCCATTCTCCTGCCTCAGCCTCTCCGAGTAGCTGGGAGTACAGGCGCCCGCCACCACGCCCGGCTAATTTTTTTGTATTTTTAGTAGAGACGGGGTTTCACCGTGGTCTCGATCTCCTGACCTCGTGATCCGCCCGCCTCAGCCTCCCAAAGTGCTGGGATTACAAGCGTGAGCCACCGCGCCCGGCTTCCTTCTTTTCTTTCTCTCTTTCTGCCTATTTGTTTCCCTCTCTTCTTTCCTTCTGTCCTTATTTCTATATCTCTCTTCTTATAATATTATCATTTTGTGTATTTTTTTCTTTTAAATTGATTCTCTTCTTGTATACTCTGTTGAATTAAAATAATCCTAGTGGTAAAAATGTTCTATTATCATGTTAAGGTTAGTAGCATTAGGTTTATACCAATTCTCTAAAAAATATATTTGTAATAGGCTAGAAATAGAACATAGGTTTTATACAGATTGGAAATTGTGTGCAAAGTTAATAGCTATGGGACATAGGAATGTGACTTCAGACATACTAGAGCACAATTGTTAAATGAGGCTGAAAATGGATGTATATTATATGTGTCTTGAGTAAAACTACAATTATGAATCTATGTATGTGGCTAAGGGATGTCTTCATATTCTGAGTCACTTTTGAATATTTTTTAGTGGTACCACTAACTGCTTTTAGGACAGTACTAAAATAATGTTTTAGTTTTAAATGGATTTACAACAGTGCTTACTTATATGGAGGGATTTTTAATTTTCTGTTTTAGGTCATTAAATTATTGATATTTTCCTGAAATCACTTTATTTTCATAATATACATCTCTCCCTCTCTCTCTCATTCTCTCTCTCTCTCTCTATGTGTGTGTGTGTATCCAGAAGTCTAGTCCACATTATGATGAAAATCAGAATCAAATTATATGTCAATGAATGTAGGTCCTATTGCAGCAGGCCAGGTCTCACTAACGCATGCCTCCCTAACAACTGTTCCAGTATTAACTAACTGGTTAAGTTAAATATTAAAAGTCACTGCCCTTATTCAAGGCTAGAACGTAACAAAAGCCCACCAAGGATTTTGCCTAGGTCTTTCCTGGGCCTTAAAGCATGACAAAATAACGAAGAAATTCTTAACAGGGCCAATTCAGAATTAAACAAGTTTTATTGCAGGTTTGAAGAAACTCCCCAGGCCTCCACAAACAAGTTTATTAGGGATCTGAAGGAACTCCCCAAACCTCCATGATTTAGCAGCAGACAGGATAAAGGTAATCACCCAGCACCTGGACCCATTTAGATTAAGTAAATTTACTGAGGCTCTGGAGGAAGGTCTTCAAGACTCAGACCTTAGTTACAGATTAAAAGAAGTTAATCACTTACGTCTTTAGATGAATGCACACTTACAGGTAGACATATCGCTTAGAAGTTATATTGTCTCTGGAAAACTTTGTAATTTTGAATTGGTATGGCGATAATTTTCAGGCCCTTTCCCTGTAACCAGTTGCAGAAATACAGACCCTCTTCCTCCTTAGTTCATGTGTATCTCATTATTGGCCCATGAGAAATAGCAGCCCAACCCTGAGTTTTGTTTTGGAACACTATAGTACTTAGAAAACAGTCTCTCCGTAATAGCCTTTAGGTGATAGGCAATCAAAGACTATAATCATGATTAATTGCTAGCCAACTAGCAAAGAAAGCCCCAGATGCATTTAAATACAGATTTCAGCTCGGCATGATATACAAATTGAAAGCTGTCTTCTTTTTTATTAGTGTATCTATTAAAATAACTTACTATGCCTGTCTAAAAGCATTAAGTACTTTCAACGGTACAAAAATAAGTTATAATCACATTAATAGAACATTTATGTATTTCAAGATCTTTCTCTTGCTAAATGAACTCTGCCATTTGTCCATTCTGTTAAGGAATACAGTACTATAAAGAGAAGCTTATTTTAAAAAACAGGAAAAAAAATCTTAATTATTCATTTCTTTGAACCCTGAACCAAAATAGAAAAATTTTCCTTCTCAATAAAAGGACCACTGAATAGAACCATTTCCGTCATAAAAGTAACGGGACTTCCCTTCATTATTCATCCACCACCATATCGGACCCTCTAAGAATTGTGTATAAGGCCACTTAATATGAAAATTTTGAATTCTTTGTTTAGACATAGAGAAAGGGAGAGACTATCTCTCACATCACTAGAATGATTATCCACATAAAGAGAATGAAGAAGACTTCTACAATGATGGTGGAGACAAATGAAAATTGGTAAAAAAAAAATTTATATATATTCTAGATACTATGTAGCCATAGAAATAAATATACCAAAGAGACTTTGAAAAACCTCTCTTACAGGTCAAAATGCTTCTTAGCCACTTGCCATGTGATAATCCAAATTTTTCTTAAAAAGTTGGCCTAATAATAAAATACTAATGCTTCCATAGCATGGTACTGCAAGGACTGGCCTTTGCCCTCTTATAATATAGTTTTATAAGTTACACTGAGGGGAGAAAACAAACATAAAACTTTTCATAAAATTTTGTCAGCAACCAGAGGAACACCAACCATGAGCATCAGATGAGAAAGGAAGATTGTAACTCCATAAATAACTCATCATTCTTTGTTATCTTGGTTATAGGAGTTCATGTTGCCTTTCCCTGGAGAAGCAGAGAACAAGTAAATCAAGTATATGGGAGAGGAAAGAGTAAGGACAGAACTGGGACTCATTTCTCTCTAACTAAGGGTGTGTCCCATGGAAAGAACACCTCTTACCAGCCACCTAATAAATGTTCTGATGGTACTTACTGATTGATTTAATGGAGTCCCTATCTAAGAAATGCCATTTATGTGTCAAAGTCTGAGATACTTATTTAGACCGAAGGAAACTTAGGACAATTAAATGTGAAGCATATATCTGAAATGGATTATTTTGCTATTATAGATATTATTATGATATTAGTCAATATTTGAACAACAGATCTAATCTCAGGATTAGATCAAATAATTTTTTTATTTCAGATTTTAAAAGAATATTAAAATTTATTTTTATCAAGTTATAACGGATGGGCTTCAATTAATTATTATAAATAAAATTTGAATGTATGGACTTACAGAGAATAGAATGGCTGGTAGCAAAGGGGAAGCTCATTACATCAGCATTTTTTCCTACATACCCAAGAATATAAAACTATAGAGCAATCAACCTGAAACAGATTCCCTTAAGAAATAGTTTCCCTTAAGAACAGTAATTCTGCACACATTATTCAAAAATTTCCTATTAATTAAAAACATGAGTAGAGCTAAAGAAAGGAGACATTTAGAAGCTGTACCTCACAGATTCAAGTTTTTCCATAAGTAATACTCTATCTGTGCCTAACTTTTGCCTTTATCTTTTAATCATTAATAAACTTGGTATTTGGTGAGATAAATAGATAGACACAGTGGCCTCTAACAGTTAGGAGTTAATCATTTTATTTTGTTCCCATATCAGAGATGTACATGTTTTTATTAATGGTGATGTGAAGAGAAATTTATGAGAAAGAAAACTAATATTAGTTAAGACATACAGAAGACTTTTCATATAATTCAGCTCTTTTACTTTTTGTTATAACTTATCTATGCCCTTGTAATAGGTGGAGAGAGACTCCAAGATATTTACTAACATTATCAAGACTGTTTTAATGTCACAAATCTATGAATTGAGCATTTGTATTTGTTTTAGTTTCCAAAGTTATGTTATTGATATGTCACTACATTTTTTTGGAAGAGTAAGTCCCGAGAGGAGTCTTGGATAGCATTATTTTTTCATTCTCACATTTACACAAGCTCTTGCTCTTTTCTTGGTCTTGCAAATGCTCTTTCATGCTTTCCTTTATTATTATATTGGTTGTTTAATGTTGACTTTAATAAAGTAATCCTTTGAGTGAATAAATAAAAATAACTTTTGATGTAGTATACAAGATTATGTCCAGATTATAACTAGGTGCTCCTATAATGATTTTTTTTTTATTTAGCTAAGCCACATCTTTAAAATTTAAAATGAGGAAATGACATTGTGTTGACAATCTGTATTTAAATTAAGTATGGGAGAATAAAATCTAAATACCGTCAAAATCCTTATACTTTTATATTTATACTAATATTCTTCATAGAAACAAAGCCAAGAGTTATCCAGCAGGGCATTCGGTAATCAGCATTAGTGGTATCTGATCTTTCTTTCACAGTCTTATAAAAGACACTAAGTAATTAACCTACAGCTTTGGGTGTAGAAGGAAGTGTGTGTGTGTGTGTGTGTGGTGTGTATATGTGTATTTGTGATGTATTTTTTTATTATGGGAATTGTCTTACATGATTAGAGAGCCCAAGAAGTCCCAGGATCTTCTGTGTGCAAGATGAAGAACCAGGAAAGTGGTATAATTTACTCTGAGTCTGCATGCCTTACAACAGGAGTGCTAATGTCCAAGGGTAGAAGATAGATGCCCCAATTCAGAGAAAGTGAATTTACCCTTCCTGTTTTTGTCCTATTCATGTTGTTAGCAGATTGAATGATGCCCATGCATGTTAGTGAAGTAAATTTTTTGCCCTCAGTCTACTGACTCAAATGCTAACCTCTTCCACAAACATCCTCACAGAGAGAAATAATATTTTACCAGCTATCTGGACATCTGATATGGTTTGACTCTGTGTCCCCACCCAAATCTCATGTTGAATTATAGTTCCCACCTGCTGAAGAAGGGTCCTGGTGGGAGGTGATTGGATCATAGGGAGAGGATTTCCTCCATGCTTTTCTCATGATAGTGAGTGAGATCCCAAAAGATCTGACAGTTTAAAAGTGTGGCACCTCATCAAGCCTGGGCAACATAGCGAAACCACATCTGTACTAAGAATACAAAAATTAGCTGGGCTTAGTGGTGCATGCCTTTAATCTCAGATACTCAGGAGGCTCAGGTGGGAGAATCACCTGAGACTAGGAAGTCAAAGCTGCAGTGAGTTGAGACCGCACCACTGCACTTCAGCCTGGGTGAAGAGAGTCAGGCCCTGCCTCTAAAAAAAAAAAAAATTTTGGCACTCCCCAACTCCTTTCTCTCTGTCTCTCTCCTGCTCCACTGTGGTGGTATGACAGGCTTCCTTCCTCTTCACCTTTTGCCATGACTGTAAGTTGCTAAGCCCTTCCAGTCATGCTTCCTGTTAAGTCTGTGGAAGAGTAAGTCAAATCTCTTTTCTTCATAAATTACCCAGTCTCAGGTATTTCTTTATAGCAGTGTGAAAGCAAACTAATACAGGAAATTGGTACCAGGAGAGTGGGGCATTGCTATAAATATACCTGAAAATGTGCAAGCAACTTTGGAACTGGGTAACAGGCAGAGGTTGGAATGTGGAGGGCTTAGAGGAAGACAGGAAGATAAAGGAAGATTCAGAATTTCCTAGATACTTGTTAATGATTTTGACCAAAATGCTGATAGTATTATAGACAATGAAGTCCAGGGTGATGGGGTCTCAGATGCAGATGAGGAACTTATTGGGAACTGGAGCAAAGGTCACCATTGTTATGCTTTAGCAAAGAGACTTACATCATTGCACCTGCTCTAGGGATCTGTGGAACTTTAAACTTGAGAGAAATCATTGAGGATATCGACTGAAATTTGCTATGCAGCAAAGCATTCAAGAAGTGATCTGATTGTTCCTAACAGCATACAGTCACATGCATTCACAAAGAGATGGTCTGAAATTGGAGTTTATGTTTAAAAGAGACAAAGAGCATAAAAGTTTGGAAAACTTGCAGCCTGACCATGTGGTACAAAATAAAAATAAACATTTTTGTAGGGAGATGTTTAAGCCAGCTACAGAAATTTGCATAAGTTAAGGGGAGCTAAATGTTAATACCCAAGACAATGGGGAAAATGTCTCCATGGCATGTCAGAGACCTTTGTGACAGCCACTGTCATCACAGGCCTGGAGGCCTAGAAGGAAAAAAATGGTTTTGTGGGCCAAGCCCAGGTCCCCAGTGCTCTATGCAGCCTTGGGACATGGCTCCCTATGTCCCAGCTGCTCCAGGTCCAGACATAGCACCCTATGTCCCAGCTGCTCCAGCTCTAGACATGGCTAAATAGGACCAAGGTACAGCTTGGGCTTCGGTTTAGAGGGTGCATGCCCCAATCCTTAGTGGCTTCTATGTGGTGTTGGGCCTGCAGGTATACAGGAGACAAGAGTTTGGGAAACTCTGCCTAGATTTCCATCTGCCTGCATGTCCAGGCAGAAGTCTGCTGTAGGGGCAGAGTCCTTATGGAAAACCTCTACAAGGGCAGTGTGAATGGGAAATCTGGAATTGGAGCCCCACACAGGGTCCCCACTAGGGTGCTGCCTAGTGGAGCTGTGAGAAGAGGGCCACTGTCCTCCAGACCCCAGAATGGTAGATTCGCCAACAGCTTGCACTGTGTTCCTGGAAAAGCCACAGGCACCCAATCCCAGCCTGTGAAAGCAGTATGGGGGCTGTATCCCGTAGAGCCCCAAGCATAAACCTGTCTGTGGTCTTGGGAATCCACCCCTTGCATCAGCGAGTCCTGGATGTAAAACATGAGTCAAGGGATGTTACTTTGGAACTTTAAGATTTAATTGCTGCTCTACTGGGTTTTGGGCTTGCATGGGGTCAGTAGTTCCTTTGTTTTGACTGATTTCTCCCTTTTGGAATGGGAGTATTTATCCACTGCCTGTACTCCCATTGTATCTTGGAAGTAACTAACTTGCTTTTGATTTTTCAGGCTCATAGTTGTTGGAAGCAACTCACTTTATCTCAGATGAGATTTTGGACTTGGATTTTTGAGTGATGCTGGAATAAATTAAGACTTTAGGGGTTTGTTAGGAAGGAATGATTGTGTTTGAAATATGAGAAAGGTATGAGATTTGGGAGGGGCTGGGGTAGAATGATATGGTTTGCCTCTGTGTCCCTATCCAAATCTTATGTTGAATTATAATCCCAATGTGTTGAAGAAGGGGACTTGTGGGAGGTGATTGGATCATATAGGTGGGTTCCCCCCATCCTGTTCTCATGATAGTGAGTGAGTTCTTATGATACCTGATGGTTTAAAAGTATGGCACTTCCCCACCCTCACTCTCTCTCTCTCTTTCTCCACCATAGTAAAACATGCTTGCTTCCCCTTCGCCTTCTGCCATGATAGTAAATTCCCTGAGGCCTCCCAGTGATGCTTCCTGTTAGCCTGTGGAATGGTGAGTAAAATAAACCTCTTTTAATTTATAAATTGCCCAGTCTCAGGTAGTTCTTTATAGCAGTGTGAAAATGTGTGAAAAGTCTGAAAACAAGGCCAGAGCTGTTTTTTTTTCTTAAATAAATAAGATAGACTGCTAGCTAGACTAATGAAAAAGGAAAGAGAGAGGGTCTAAATGAACACAATTAGAAATGACAAAGGGTATGTTACCACTAACCCCACAGAAATATAAACAACTGTCAGAGACTATTATGAATACCTCTATGCATACAAACTAGAAAACCTAGAAGAGATGGATAAATTCCTGGAAACATACACCCTCCAGACTGGACCAGAGAAAATTGATTCACCACAGCAAACCAATAACAAACTCTGAAATTGAATCAGTAGTAAATAGCCTACCAACCAAAGAAAGCCCAGGACCAGAGGATGCACAGCCAAATTCTACCAGATGTACAAAGAAGAGCTGGTAACATTGCTACTGAAATTATTCCCAAAAATCCTCAACTCATTCTATGAGGCCAACATCATCCTAATACCAAAACTCAGCAGAGACACAACAACAACAAAAACACTTAAGGCCAATATCCATGATGAACATTGATACAAAAATCCTCAGCAAAATGTTTGCAAACGGAATCTAGCAACACATCAAAAAGCTAATCCAACATAATCAAGCAGGCTTTATCTCTGGGATGCCAGGTTGGTTCAACATATACAAATCAATAAATGTGATTCATCGCATAAACAGAACTAAAAACAAAAACCACATAATTATCTCATTAGATGTAGAAAAGTCTTTTGATAAAATTCAACATCCCTTCATGTTTAAATTTCTCAATAACCTAGTTACTGAAGAAACATACTTCAGAATAATAAGAGCCATCCATGAGAAACCCATAGTCAACATCATACTGAATGGGCAAAACTGGAAGTATTCCCCTTTAAAACTGGCACAAGACAAGGATGCACTCTCTCACCACTCCTATTCAACATAGTATTGGGAGTTCTGGCCAGAGCATTCAGGCAAGAGAAAGAAATAAAGGGCATCCAAATAGGCAGAGAGGAAGTCGAACTATCCTCGTTAGCAAGCGACATGATTCTATATCTAGAAAACCCGATAGTGTCAGCCCCAAAAATCCTTCAGCTGATAAACAACTTCAGCAAAGTTTTAGGATACAAAATCAATGTATGAAATATACTAGCATTCCTATAGACCCACAACAATCAAGCCAAGAGACAAATCAGGAACAAAATCCCGTTCACAAATGCCACAAAATGAAATACCTAAGAATACAGCTAACCAGGGAGGTGAAAGATATCTACAACAAGAATTACAAATCGCTGCTCAAAGAAATCAGAGGACACAAACAAATGAAAAAACATTTCATGGTCATGGAGAGTAAAAATCAGTATCATTAAAATGGCCATACTTCCCAATCAATTCACAGAGTCAATGCTACTCCTATCAAACTACCAATGACATTTTTCACAAAACTAGAAAAGGACTATTTTAAAATTCATATGGAACTAAGAAGATTCTAAATAGCCAGGACACTTTTAAGTAAAAAGAACAAAGCTGAAGGCATCATACTACCTGACTTCACAGTATACTACAAGGCTACAGTAACCAAAACAGCATGGTGCTGGTACAAAAACAGACACATAGATCAATAAGACAGAATAGAGAGCCCAGAAGGAAGGCCGCACACCTACAATTACCTGATCTTTGGCAAAGCTGACAATAAAGCAATGGGGAAAGGACTCCCTATTCAATATATGGTACTGGGATAACTAGGTAGCCATATGGAGAGGATTGAAACTGGACTTATTCCTTACACCTTATACAAAGATCAATGCAAGATAAACACTTACATGTAAAACCTAAAGCTATAAAAATCCTGGAAGACAACCTAGGCAATGCCACTCTTGACACAGGAACTGGCAAAGATTTCATGACAAAGATGCCAAAAGCAATTTCAACAAGCAAAAATTGACAAATGGGATCTAATTAAATTTAAGAGCTTCTGCACAGCAAAAGAAATTATCAACAGAGTAAAACGACAAGCTATAGAATGGGAGAAAATATTTTCAAACTATGCATGTGACAAAGGTCTAAAATCCAGCATCTATAAGTAACTTAAAGATATTTACAGGAAAAATTGTAGCAATACCATTAAAAAGCATGCAAAAACGTGAAAAGACACCATTCGAAAGAAGACATGCATGTGGCCATCAAGCATATGAAGAAAAGCTCAATATCACTGACCATTAGAGAAATGCAAATCAAAACCACAATAAGACATCACCTCACACCTATCAGTATAGGTGCTTTTTTAGAATGTTTAAAATTATCAATCATACTAAAAAATGTTTCTAGTTAGAAAAACTCTAGTTTGTTCTGCATAAAGTCTGAGTCTCCAATCATTCTCAGTAAGTGTACTCAGTACAATTTCCAGCCCCTTGAAGATTATGAGTAAATAAAGTGAGCTCACATGCTAATTTCAAAGAGAATTTCTATTCCTTTTTCAGCTTCAGAGAAGCTTTAGAGGTCTGAAAAAATAAAATCTTTAAAAAAGAGTTTCAAAAAGTACATTTTAGAAAAAGTTTGTGACCCCTGAAATGACTTATTTTTTCCTATCTCAATGAAGGTGAAAGTCCACAGAAGTAAACTTTCATTCCTACATTCTGCATACATTTCAATTTCCACCGTGCTTTTGAAAAAGTTGACAAAACAAATTATTAAGTCCTGGTATCATAAGTTACCCTAAACTATAAAACATCTAAAATGTACATTTTCTCATATAAGAAGCATAAGGATAAAAATGTTGACTGCAGAATTTGTAAATATTTGATGCTGTTTCCTACAAATATCATACTTGTGATCAGTGAGACTATTAAGTGTTAGATCAAATAAGACATAATATAGCAGAGTGAACTCAGGGACAGTAAAAGCATTCAAATGCAATTCATGCAAGTTTGTGGCAGATTGCAAAACTTTTAGAAATACAGCTTGTATTCCCTAATCACTTATTTCTATCTTACCCTGCTTCACATTGTTATTGGCTAAAACAATTCTAGAATTGTACTGATTCATTCTCTTTATCAGTTATGCTATTTGTTATAGTTAGTATTGTTAAACACTTTTTTAAAGAATTATCTCCTGTATTAATTCCCATTGTGCCACATCTTGTTTGTATTTTTTTCTGACTATACCACATGAAAAATAAATTCAGAGACAAGGTGGATTTTATAATTATATGTTATTTTCAAGAAATGCAATTACATTGAGCTGATATTGCTCCATATTCCTTCTTATCCCTTATGTTGTCAGAATATGCTTTATTCATCTCTCTCAACTGGGGCATACATTTGAATGCTCAATCCCAGTTCCACCTCTGGTATGTCTCTGCATGAAATTTAATTTAGAAGTCTTCAGGGAGTCATTGCTCCTCAGTTGAGGTCTCTTTTGTAGCCTGGGTGAACAAATCAGCTTTAATCTAGGGATGTAATTCTGTTTAAACAGCTGAGCATCCTCTGACTTTTTTTTTTTTTTTGTCTTAATACTGATAGCCTACATTTTGTTAGTATGTACAATTGTGTTCTTAAAATACTTTCAGGCCGGGCTCTGTGGCTCACACCTGTAATCCCAGCACTTTGGGAGGCAGAGGCAGGTGGATTACTTGAGGTCAGGAGTTCAAGACTAGCCTGACCAACACAGTGAAACCCCGTCTCTACTAAAAATACAAAAATTAGCTGGGCATAGTGGTGCATGCTTGTAATCCCAGCTACTCAGAGGCTGAAGCAGGAGAATCACTTGAACCTGGGAGGCAGAGTTTGCAGTGAGCCAAGATTGTGCCACTGCCCTCCAGCCTGGGTGACAAAGCAAGACTCCATCTCAAAAAAAAAAAAAACAAACAAAAAACAAAAAACAAACCAACATTCAGATTTCCAACCTTCCTCACCTGGAAACACTTTATCAGTGTTTCAATCATTTTTTGTTGTTGTTGCTGTTACTGCTTAAAAATGTTACTCGATGCTGGCTAACTTGGTGAATTTTAGTGAACAAAGCTGCTTCTTGAATCTTGGGGGGAGTCTTTCTATTTTTTAACAGAACAGTCTAGTATCCCTCTTCATCATCCTCTTCTGAGAGCAACAGGTAATTTGGTCAAGATGCGTTTAAAGGCCCACTATTATAACTGCCCCCTTCTCCGTAACTGCTAATTGGATTAACTCCCAGAGATTGATCTGGCAAATTTACGTATTACCTGTTCCTTCCACTAATTTAAATTGTATTAATCAGTTTTAAATGTTTCTGCATTTGAAATATACTGACTTAAATTTTTTAAAAAGTCAATTGGCTTTTGGTTTTAGTTCTGAGGAAAAAACAGCATTTTACTAATAAACCAAACCACTGTTCACTTTAAACTTTATTATTCCTTCAAAATACAAGCACTAACCTATATGCTTGAGATTGAGAAAACGTATTATAAATTTAGGCCTTCAGGCCAGATTCTTTATAATGCTTTTGACTAAATAAACAAAGCACTGTTAATTCTATTATCATCTTATTATTCTCTGGTGTACCAGGATAAACTACTTGCTAAATATTTTATTTGCTGAAATAAAGTCAAATATAGCACATGTTATATCTATATGTACTTTTTCATCATCATCGCTAATTGTTGGAGCCTAGTCAGGTTCAGAAAAAAACAAAAGATAGGCTATATTTTATTTAGATAAGGATTTGCAGCTACTACACAGATGAATTTTTTTTTTTCACTTGAATACTAACTGTCCATATCCTAATTTGTTGTTGCGTGGTCAGTTTTGCTTTGAAGATTGGGTCTGGTCCTGTTGCCCAGGCTGCTTGAGTGATGGGATTATATCTCACCGTAGCCCTGAACTCCTGGCTCTAGCAGGGCTCTCACCTCAGCCTCATGAGTAGTTGGGACAATAGGTGTGCACCACTTTGCCCAGTCAATATTTTTATTTTTTGTAGAGAAGAGATTTCACTATGTTGTCCAGGGTGGTCTCAGATCCTTTGCTCAAGTGATTCTCCTGCCTCAGCCTCCCAAAGTGCTTGGATTACTGGCATGAGCCAGCACACCCAGAAATATTCTAATTTGAAAAAATAAAAAGTTCTGTGTCTTACATGCCAGTTACAAGTGCAATCATATCTCGGTTTTAACCCATAATACTATAATCAGAAGTAATACTACGACTTTGTGCTTAGAAATACTCTTGTTTGAATGCTGGTATTTTTGTCACAACCTTTCATTTCTGTAAGGACTTATACATATTTTTGGTACCTCATGAAGTAACATTTTGGTAAGATATAATTATAACCACAGAAATAATACTTTATGTAGGTAAACATTCTATTCTTCTTTTAATGGGAGAGCATTTCATTTGGAAGCTTAATCTATGGCTTTCAGAGGATACTTAAGTTCTAGGAAAGATGAAACTGATTGATAAGAGAAAGCCAAAAATATCAATATCTCTCTTTATTTTCAATCTTTAAAAAAAGAATTAAGTGTGAGACAGCTTTCGGGATCTACAAGAGTTACCATTTCCAAATATCAAGAGTTTTATTTTGAAACTGTTTATTACATTATCTTGTGATATGTTAACATTATACTTAATTATATTCTCCTCAAAATATTTTAAAAATGTGTTTTTTTATTAAACAAATAAGTATTGAAATATCTGCCATTTGCTGACATCGCTATATTTTTGGAACACATTGTATAACAAATATCAAAAATTACCTCCAAATTATATGCATAGATATAGATGAAATTTTTATTTTGAAATAAAGACATAAAAATAAAAATCATAAATTTAGATAAATCTTTCAAATTTTAAAGGAAATAAATGAGCAAAGATAGGGAATCATGGCAGGAAACAGCCATTTCGAATATAATGCTTACAAATTATTCCCATACTAATAGAGAGGAAAAGATAAACGTAAAGGAAGGGAAATAAAGAACTAGAAAATAGGAATTGAATTCAGTGAATCATGAATCTGGGATAAAATTGTCTCAGTATGGAAAGAATAGAAAAAGAATTCCATGAAATAAGTTTGAAAGAATATAACATTATGTCATGAACAGTAAGTCATAGATAGCAAGTATGTTAAACATTTTGGGTTGTATTCTTTTAGGCTAGGCCACATGAAACTGCTAATATTTGAACATTTAAAAATATAAAATGGTAATTTCCATTCAGGAAGCTGTCTCAGAAGCCTATGTGAAAAACAATGGTGTACTACATCAATGTGAGCTGGAAAGAAATAGCAGATATATGTAAGTACTTACTGTTCTTGAAACACTATGATGGATACAAGGGAAACACAGATGGGTAAGTAATTTTTCTGCTATCCGTAACACATTTTAGGACAGTTATTTCAGTTATTTTAAACCAAGATGTATGTCAGACTTTTCTGATAATTTAAAAATGTAAATACACTTAACATATCCTGGATCCACTGACCCCATTTCTGTGGATAGGCCTAGATGTGTATGCAAATATGCATCTGCGTGCTTCAAATCATCTAATTCATTCTGATGTGCAGCTCTGGTTAAAGGCCTTGGAATAGGTGGAAAAACATACAGTTATGTGGATAATCACCACTCACTGTGACAAATGTGATGACATAAGGAAACACAGAACTAAGGAAACTCATGAATGAATTAACTAATTGAATAAATCATAATTTACTAAGTATTTTTTCAATTTTTTAGCTCTATACAATGTTCCCAAAGTACATTTATCTAGACATTCATACACAACTCATGAAAATAAATAGTAACAAATCAAATGTGTTTGTTTAATATTTGGTCTTTTAAAATCATTTATGTTAGAATTTGGGCAATGTCAAAATATTTTATTTGGACAGAGCCATGATATTAAAATCATATAATATGCTTTAGCACTTTATATGTGATGCAGAATTTGCAAAGAATTTGAACAATTTTCCTACTGAGTTCTGGTATCAGTCAGGATGATAAATTAATATTGTACTGATTTCGTATCTTATTCTATTAATGTTTTCCTAATAGGAATTAGATAACCATTTTTTTTCCTTTAAGGTAAGCATAAAATTTTTAATTAAAAATAAATATGATTATAATGTATATCTTGTAATTGTTACACTATCTATCTTATTGACCTAACTATAAAAAATGGCATTTTAATATTCCAATGTAGTGACATGCTGGAGCATCTTATTCTGACTCACAACAGGCAACTCTTCATTTATTTTTCCAATTCCATGTTCAGTGATATCACATTGGTATTGGAAAACAGCTATTTGTTGGTTTCTTGAGTTTCTGTATTTTGTGAAGAGTGGTACTGATGACCTTTTCTATGACAAATTTTTTTAAGGATGTTTGTACAGTAAACAAATTTGAAAAAAGACAATAAACAAATTTGAGTAAAAGACAGGCTTGTTTATTCTCCAGCATAGTAGAGATAATGTCTCCCTTTTGGAAAATTTTGTTTTGCCGATTACTTATTATGAAAAATCCATGTACCCTAAACTCAGGGTTCTTCTTTCATAACACACATGCAGGTGTTACTTAGATCTTTATCTCACCCTATGGGATTTGAGGTTAGGGAAATGGCACAAATTTTGATACTCTGCCAACTGCTGTTGCTATGAATAATAAGCTGCCCTTTGTCTCTGACTCAGAGTCTCATATCTTCTGCCAGCAACCATGAAACTATGACATGCTAACATATTTGACTGCAAGTAGGGTAAAATCTCATATCCTTCATATTTCTTGAAATATAGCAGACTGAAATAGTCCAAGGTGAAAGTACTTACGCTACAAAAATCATTAATCTCTACAAACAGTCTTTTGTTTCTGTTTGGTTTTTGTTTTCGTAGAATTGGTTGTTAAACCTTTGCCAACACACCAGAATTTGATTTTATGTTGTTTCCTACATGATTAATGACACCATCTGCAGTGCTTTCTGAACAGCATACTACTACCTTGCAAAACAGGGCAAAACACTTCCTGTTTTTTGCTTGATATATTATGTTGTTATTGCTATAAGTGGTGCTTCTTACCATTTTCACTTTATGGTTTCCTGGTTAGCAAACTGTTCTTTTGTATGCACAATAAACTTTGAAAATTTTCTAATTTGACCTAATTTTATTTTTGACAGGAGTTACTATGAGGTTTAAAGTAAAACAATTGTTCACAGTAAAAGCAAGGGTTTCATTGAGATTCTTAATATCTGAATATTCAACTTCAGATATGTAACTTGAAGTTAAAATCTGTAAAAACTTACTGTTAAAATACTATTTTCTGTTACACATATTATCATTTGAACTACACACATAAAATGCAGCAATGACTAATAATGATCCTGAAAGTTGATGAAGTATACAATATTTAAGAAATGTTTTAAAAAACTTCTCTCTTGTAAAAAAAAATGCTAAGAGAATAAAAAGACAAACCACAGATCATGATACAGTCTTTACAAAACACTCATCTGATAAAAACTAATATGCAAAATATACCAAGACCCCTTAAAAATTAATAACAATTACAGCTAGATAGGAAGAATAAGTTCTAGTGTTCTGTAGCACTGTAGGATGACTACAGTTAACAATAATATATTAAATAGTTTCAAAGAGTTAAAATGAGGGCATTGAACGTTCTCCACACAAAGAAATGATTAATGTTTGAGAAGATGGGTATGCTAATTACCCTGGGCCCAGCCTTAGGCCTCCTAGGCCTCCAGGCCTGTGATGGGAGGGGCTACCTTGTGAAGACCTCTGAAATACCCTGGAGATGTTTTCCCCATTGTCTTGGAGATTAACATTTGGCTTCTTGTTACTTGTGCAAATTTTTTGCTCCTGGCTTGCATTTCTTCACCGAAAATAAGATTTTCTTTTCTATCATATTATCAGGCTGCAAAATTTCTGAACTTTTATTCTCTGCTTCCCTTATAAAACTAATTGTCTTGGCTGAAGTGGGCAAATCACAAGGTCAGGAGATGGAGACCATCCTGGCTAAAACGGTGAAACCCCAATCTCTACTAAAAATACAAAAAATTAGCCGGGCGTGGTGGCACACACTTGTACCCCCAGCTACTCAGGAGGCTGAGGCAGGAGAATTGCTTGAACCTGGGAGGCAGAGGTTGTAGTGACCCAAGATTGCATCACTGCACTCCAGCCTGGGCAACAGAGGGAGGTTCCATCTCAAAACAAACAAACAAAAAAACAAAAAACAAAAAACAAAAAACTGAATACAGTTTTTTTTAACAGCACTCAAGTCAACTCTCAAATATTTTGCTGCTTAGAAATTTCTTCCTCCAGATACCCTAAATCGTCACTCTCAAGTTCAAAGTTCCACAAATCTCTAGGGCAGGGGCAAAACGCTGCCAGTCTCTTTGCCAAAACGTAACAATAGTCACCTTTGCTACAGTTCCCAACAAGTTCCTCATCTCTATCTGGGACCACAGCAGCCTGGATTTTATTGTCTTTATCACTAGCAGCATTTTCAAACAATTGTCTAGGAAGCAAAGCAATTCAACAAGTCTCTAGGAAATTCCAAACTTTCCCACATTTTCCTGTCTTCTTCTAAGCCCTCCAAACTATTTCAGCCCCTGTCTGTTACCCAGTTCCAAAGTGGCTTCCACATTTTCGGGTATCTTTTTGGCAGCACGCCGTTCTACTGGTACCAACTTACTGTATTAGTCTATTTTCATGTTGCTGATAAAGGCATACCTAAGACTGGGCAATTTACAGAAGAAAGAGGTTTAATTGGACTCACAGTTCCACATGGCTGGACAGGCTTCATAATCATGACAGATGGCAAGGAGGAGCAAGTCACATCTTACCTGTATGGCAGCATGGAAAAAGAGAGCTTGTGCAGGGAAACTCCCATTTTAAAAACCATCAAATCTCATGAGACTCATTCACTATCACCAGAACAGCACAAGAAAGATTCACCTCCATAATTAAATCCCCTCCCATGGGTTCCTCCAACAACACATGGGAATTGTCAGAGTGACAATTCAAGATGAGATTTGGGTGGGGACACAGCCAAACCATATCAATAAGTATAAAAAGAAATCTTTGTCTCCATTAATAATTATAACCTTCACCAAAATATGTGCTGTTTTTGCCTGCTATTTTATTTATATTCTATTTATTTAATGCCTCAAATTAGAAAATTATTATTTTGTAAAATCAATGTACATTTAGATAATATATCTTTATCTCCATGTGTCTAATTTTATTTGCTTGTGACTCCTGGTTACAGCAAGTCAAATCAACAAAGTCTTGTTTTGTTTTGTTTTCATTTTTTCATGACTGACCCTTTAGAGTTCCTCTGGTGAGGGTCTGTTAACATTAACCCTGTCAGCTGAAATTACATTTTAATATTGTTGTTCAAAATATTTTTATTGACTGTATGATTCAATTTTATTTTATTATTTTATTTTACCGAAGTTTTGGGATACATGTGCAGAATGTGCAAATTTGTTACATAGGTATACGTGTGCCATGGTGGTTTGCTGCACCTCTTGACTCATCCTCTAGGGTCCCTCACCTTGCTCTCAACCCCCCACAGGCCCCAGTGTGTGTTGTTCCCCTCCCTGTGTCCATGTGTTCTCATTGTTCTACTGCCAGTTATGAGTGAGAACATGCAGTGCTTGGTTTTCTATTCCTGTGTTAGTTTGCTGAGCATGATGGCTTCCAGCTTCATCAATATCACTGCAAAGGACATGATCTCATTCATTTTTATGGCTGCATAGTATTCCATGGTGTGCATTTACTACATTTCCTTTATCCAGTCTATCATTGATGGACATTTGAGTTGGTTCCATCTTTACTATTGTAAATAGATGTACAATAAACATATGTGTGCATGTGTCTTTATTGTAGAATGATTTATATTCCTTTGGGTATATACCCAGTAATGGGATTGCTGGGTCAAATGTTATTTCTGGATCTAGATCCTTGAGGAACTGCCACACTATCTTCCACCATGGTTGACTAATTTACATTCCCACTAACAGTGCAAAAGAGTTCCTATTTCTCTGCAGCCACACCAGCATCTATTATTTCTCATCTTTTCAATAATCAACATTCCGACTGGCATGAGATGGTATCTAATTGAGATTTTGATTTGCATTTCTCTAATGATCAGTGATGTTGTGCTCTGTTTCATATGTTTGCTGGCTGCATAAATGTCTTCTTTTGAGTAGTGTCTTTCATGTCCTTTGCCCACTTTTTGATTTTTTTTTCTTGTAAATTTGTTTCAGTTCCTACATGTTGGATATTCGACTTTGTCAGGTGCGTACATTTGCAAAAGTTTTCTCCCATTCTATAGCTTGCGTGTTCACATTGATAATAGTTTATTTTGCCATGCAGGAGCTCTTTAGTGAAATTAGATCCCATTTGTCAATTTTGGCTTTTTTTTGAAATTGTTTTTGGTGTTTTCATCATGAAGTCTTTGCCCATGCATATGTCCTGAATGGTATTGCCTAGGTTTTCTTCTAAGATTTTGATGGTTTTGGGTTTTACATTTAAGTCTTTAATACATCTTGAGTTAATTTTTGAATAAGGTGTAAGGAAGGAGTCCAGTTTCAGTTTTCTGCATATGGCTAGCCAGTTTTCCGCATATGGCTAGCCAGTTTTCCCAGCACCATTTATTGAATAGGAAGTACCCCATTTCTTGCTTTTCAAACATTGTTTGTCAAACATCAGATGCATGTTGATGTGTAAGGTTATTTCTGAGTTCTCTGTTCTGTACCATTAGTCTGTATGTCTGTTTTGGTATCAGTACCATGCCATTTTGATTACTAAAGCCCTGTGATACAGTTTGAAGTCACATACTGTGATGCCTCCAGCTTTGTTCTTTTTGCTTAGGATTGTCTTAGCTATACAGTCTCTTCCTTGGCTGCATATGAAATTTTGAGTAGTTTTTTTTTTTCTAATTCTGTGAAGAATGTCAATGGTAGTTTGGTGGGAATAGAACTGAATGTATAAACTAATCTGGACAGTATGGCCATTTTCTCAATACTGATTCTTCCTATCCTTGAGGATGAAATGTTTTTCCATTTGTTTGTGTCCTCTCTTATTTCCTTGAGTAGTGATTTGTAGTTCTCCTTGAACAGGTCCTTAACTTCTCTTGTTAGCTGTATTCCTAGGTATTTTATTTTCTTTTTAGCAATTGTAAATGGGAGTTCATTAATGATTTGGTTTTCTGCTTGTCTATTGTTGGTGTATAGGAATGCTTGAGATTTTTGCACATTGATTTTATATCCTGAGTCTTTGCTGAAGTTACTTATCAGCTTAAGGAGTTTTTGGGTTGGGATGATGGGGTTTTCTAAATATACAATTATGTGGTCTGCAAACAGAGGCAATTTGTCTTCCTCTCTTTCTATCTGAATACCCTTCATTTTTTTTTCTCTTGACTGATTGCCCTGGCCAGAACTTCCAATGCTATGTTGAATGGGAGTAGTGAGAGCAGGAATCCTTGTCTTGTACCAGTTTTCAAAGGGAATGCTTTCAGCTTTTTCCCATTCAATATGATATTGGCTGTGTGTTTGCCATAAATAGCTCTTATTATTTTGAGATATGTTCCATCAATGTGTAGTTTATTGAGAGGTTTTAACATGAAGAAATGTTGAATTTCATCAGAGATCTTTTCTGCATGCATTGAGATAAACATGTGTTTTTATTCTTTGATTTTCTTTATATGATGGATTTTGTTTATTGATTTGCTAGTCTAGTCTAGCTAGTGGTCTGTCTATTTTGTTAATTTTTTTTCAATAAAATAGCTCCTGGATTCATTGATTTTTTGGAGGATTTTTTGTGTCTCTATCTCTTTCAGTTTTGCTCTGATCTTAGTTATTTCTTGCTTTCTGCTAAGTATTGGATTAGTTAGAACTTGTCTCTCTAGCTCTTTCAATTGTGATGTTAGGGTGTCAATTTGAGATCTTTCTAGATTTCTGATGTGGACATTTAGTGCTATACATTTCTCTCTTAACACTGCTTTTGCGTCTCCCAGAGATTCTGGTACATTGTCTCTTTGTTCTCCTTGGTTTCAAATAACTTCTTTATATCTGCCTTAATTTCATTATTTATCCAGGAGTCATTCAGGAGCAAGTTGTTCAATTTCCATGTAATTGTGTGGTTTTGAGTGAGTTTCTTATTACTGAGTTATAATTTGATTGCACTGTGGTCTGAAAGACTGTCATGTTTTCAGTTCTTTTGCATTTGCTGAGGAGTGTTTTACTTTAAATTATGTGGTCAATTTTGGAATAAGTGACGTGGCATTGGGAAGAATGCATATTCTGGTGATTTGGGCTGGAGAGTTCTGTAGATGTCTATTAGGTCCACTTAATGCAGAGCTGAGTTCAAGTCCTGAATATCCTCGTAAATTTTCTGTCTTCTTCATCTTCCTAATATTGACAATGAGGTGTTAAAGTCTCTTACGATTATCATGTGGGGTCTATGTCCCTTTGTAGGTCTCTAAGTACTTGTTTTATGAATTTGGGTGCTCCTGTATTGGGTCCATATATTTAGTATCGTTAGCTCTTCTTGTTGAATTGATACCTTTACCATTACCATTATATAATGCCCTTCTTTGTCTTTTTTGATCTTTGTTGGTTTAAATGCTGTTTTGTCAGATACTAGGATTGCAACCCCTGCCTTTTTTACTTTACATTTGCTTGATAAGTTTTCCTCCATACCTTTATTTTGAGCCTATATGTGTCTTTGCATGTATGATGGTTCTCCTGAATACAGCACACTGCTTGATCTTGACTCTTTTTCAAATTTGCCAATCTGTTTCTTTTAATTGGGGAATTTAGCTAATTTATCTTTGAAGTTAGTGTTGTTATGTGTAAATATGATTCTGTCATCATAATGCTATCTGTTCTTTTGCCCACCAGTTGATGCAGTTTCTTCATAGTGTCATTGGTCTTTTTATTTTGCTGTGTTTTTGCAGTGGCTAGTACCTGTTTTTCCTTTTCATATTTAGTGCTTTCTTCAGGAGCTCTCATAAGGCAGGCCTTGTGGTGACAAAATCCCTCAGCACTTGCTTGTCTGGAAAAGATTTTATTTCTCCTTGGCTTTTGAAGCTTAGTTTGGCTAAATATAAAAATCTGGGTGGAAAATTCGTTTTTTTTTTTTTATTATACTTTAGGTTTTAGGGTACATGTGCACAATGTGCAGGTTTGTTACATATGTATCCATGTGCCATGTTGATTTCCTGCACCCATTAGCTCGTCATTTAGCATTAGGTATATCTCCTAATGCTGTCCCCGCCCCCCCCACCCCCCACCCCACAACAGTACCCGGAATGTGATGTTCCCCTTCCTGTGTCCATGAGTTCTCATTGTTCAATTCCCACCTATGAGTGAGAACATGCGGTGTTTGGTTTTTTGTCCTTGCGATAGTTTACTGAGAATGATGTTTTCCAGTTTCATCCATGTCCCTACAAAGGACACGAACTCATCATTTTTTATGGCTGCATAGTATTCCATGTTGTATATGTGCCACATTTTCTTAATCCAGTCTATTGTTGTTGGACATTTGGTGGGTGTTTTTTTTTTTAAAGAATGTTGAATATTGGCTCCCATTCTCTTCTGGCTTGCAGGGTTCCTGCTGAGAGATCTGCTGTTAGTCTGATGGGCTTTCCTTTGTAGGTCACCTTGCCTTTCCCTCTGACTGCCCTTAACATTTTTTCCTTCATTTCAACCTTAGATAATCGGGTGATTATTGATTATGTGTCTTGGTGTTGATCTTCTCATGGAGTATCTTACTCATGTTCTCTACATTTCCTGAATTTGAATGTTGGTCTGTCTTGCTAGGTTGGAGAAGTTCTCCTGGATAATATCCTGAAGGTGTTTCTAGCTTGTTTCCATTCTCCCCGTCTCCTTCAGGTACTCCAGTTAATTGCAGGTTTTGTCTCTTTACGTAGTCCCATATGTCTCAGAGAGTTTGTTTATTCCTTTTTATTCTTTTTTCTCTAATCTTGTCTGCATGCTTTATTTCAGCAAGATAGTCTTCCAAATCTGATATCCTTTCCTCTGCTTGGTTGATTTGACTATTGACACTTGTGTATGCTTCATGAAGTTCTCATGCTATGCTTTTTCAGCTCCATCAGGTCATTTATGTTCCTCTCTAAACTGGTTATTCTAGTTAGCAGCTCCTATCACCTTTTATCAAGGTTTTTAGCTTCTTTGCATTGTTAGAACATGTTCCTTTAACTCAGTGGAGTTTGTTATTACCCATTTTCTGAAGCCTACTTCTGTCAATTCGTCCATCTTATAACTCTGTCCGTTTCTGCACCCTTGCTGGAGAAGCATTCGGATCATTTGGAGTTGAAGATGCACTCTGGCTTTTTTGTGTTTTCAGCGGTTTTTTTTATTGATTCTTTCTCATCTTCATAAGTTTGTCTAAACTCGATCTCTGAGGCTGCTGACCCTTGAATGGGGTTTTCGTGGGGACTGTTTTTGTTGCTGATGCTGTTGTTGTTACTTTCTGTTTGTTGGTTTTTCTTTCAATGGTCAGGTCCCTCTTCTGTAGGTCTGCTGTGGCTTGCTGGGTGTTCACTTCAGGCCCTGTTCATCTGGTTGGATCCCATGCCTGGAGATGTCACTCAAGGAAGCTGCAGAACAGCAAAGATGGATGCCTGCTCCTTCCTCTGTGATCTCTGACCTTGAAGGGCACCATCCTGATGCCAGTTGGATTGCTCCTCAATGGGATGTCTGACAACCCCTGCTGGAGGGTCTCACACTGTTTGGTGGCACGGGGTATAGAATGCATTTAGCGAAGCACTTTGACTGTCACTTGGTACAGTGGGTGTGCTTTGCTGGGGGAAAACCCACTCGTTTGAGGTGCTTAGAATCCTCAGGACTACTAGGAGGAAAGGCTAAGTCTGCTGGTCCACAGAGACTGCAGCCACCCCTCCCCCTAGGGGCTCAGACCCAGGGAGATCAGAGTTCTGTGACTAAGCACCTGTCTGGAGTTGTTGGAGCTCCTGCAGGGAGGCCCTGCCCAGTGAGGAGGGTCAGGGTCAGCCCTGAAGAGGCACTCTGGCCACAGTCTGTCACAACCAGTGTGTTGGTGTATGGGGGACATTTCTTGGATTAAGCCGTCTAGCCTCCCTGGCTCCAGCAGGGAAAAAGCATGGCCTGGGGCTATAGAGATGGCTGCCTCTCTTCCCATGACCAGGGAGCTTAGCATGTTAGGCAGCTATCAGTCCCAGTGCTGGCTGCTGCCCCCTCCCCCAAGTAGCTCAAGCAGCTTAGACAGCAGCCAGCTGCAGCTGTGGTGCTGGTCACCTCTCCCCCCAGGAGCCCCTCCCCCCAGGCTTAAGCAGATTCTAGCTGAGCATCTGTTAAGAATCTGCATGGCTTTGGGGTTGAGACCCTAGACTTGGTGGCATGGGCTCACAAGTGGGAATATCCCATCCGTGGGTTGCATAGTTCCGTGGAAAAGGGAGTTTCCCTGGATGGGTAACATGCTGACTCATGGGCTCCCTTGGCTAGGAGATGGGGACTCTCTTGCCCCATTTGGCTCTCAGGTGGGCTGCCGTACCACATTGCTCTTCTCTCGTCTCCATGGGTCACATCAGCCACCTAGTCAGTTCTGATGAGAGAACCTGGATATCTCGGTTGCCGGTGCAGGATTCACATGCTATTATTGTTCTTTTGGATGGGAGCCTCCCATTTCTGTTGCTTCTACTCGGCCATCTTGGCCACACCCCAAACTATATGATTTTAGATAAAGGTTTTGTTAAAAAAATTACTTGGAATATTTATTCTTTACTGTAGCTAAGTAATCAGCTGTAAGCATGTAATTTTCATGAAGGTAATCTGTATTTTATCATTGACTCCTTTTAAGATATTATCCTTATCTTTTGTGTTTTGCAGTTTTGACACACTGTTGATATAATTATCTTATTGAAGATTAGCTGGGATTCCTAAATATAAATATAGGTATTCATCTTGTAACTTTTTTGTACTTTCTTCATGCTTTTGATATCTTATTTTTTTAATATGTTAATTTAAATATTTGATATTCTGCATTTGATAATGTAGTATCTACAATTACCAGAGGTTTGACCCTGTAGTTTCAAGTGATTCTCACAATTATTAGCTTATTTGCTCAGAATTTTTCTAATTTTGAAATGTAGAGTTCATGATATGTGGAATTTCATTTGTGGGAACTTTTTGCACCCTGATTATAAAATTTGTCCTGCTAGAATTAATTTTGTTTTATGCTTCTTCAAGAGATGTTTGCGGTTAACTACAAATCTGAGACTGAGGCTGTGTATTTGTCGTCAGGTTTTTCTATCGTATAACTGACCTTGCAGTTATATGATTATTGGCATGCAGATAATAATTATTTTTCTTATTTTCTCCTCAATCTGTAGTCAAGTTTAAAACAGCAAGCAACAAATGTATGAATCTACAATGTGCATAGACTTTTTTCCTTGGTTTCTAAATAAGAGTTTTCTTTAGGGTTTGCCTGAGTAATAGCTAATTTATTATAATACCGGCTACTTTGTGAAGTCCCCACGCTGGGCCTCCCCTCTTCTCTATGCAGCATGTTAAATCTGTCTAATCCACCAGTGATAGATGTTCAAATGATAAGCAATGGCTTTATAGATCAATCACAATGATGGAACATCTTTGTTACCACAATACACCTGCAAGAACTTTCTTTCATATTCATGTGCTAGCTACTTTATTTACTAATGGTTTTCTAAAATAAAATTTTATCAAACACTCTTTGATGCTTTCTAGCAGGAATATTTCCAAGGCATCCATTCTATGTTATTACTGGACAAATGTACTCATTAATTTCATGCCCCTACTATTTTTCTACATGAGAAAAAAACAACCACAAAGCTTTATTTTATTTAATTCAAGATTCGTTATAATGTAACATTTGGAAGAATGATTCTTCTGGCTACTTCAAATACATCACAATGAAGACAAAATGTACATAATTATAAAGCTTATATGCCATTTATTAGCGTACTTATATCTTAATCCACTCTACATATCAACATCATGATTCGTTTATTCCTAGTTATTTTATACTTGCTTTAATAGTCTTTAGAGTTACAACTATTTTCATTTTGGCACCTTCCTAAGATTTCTATACTCTAACAAGGGACAAATAATTCATCTTAGATAAGACAAATGAGGGACAAGTGTTTCCTCTTAGATGAGATGAACAACAGAAAAATAATTTATCTTGGATAAGCTGGCACATAATCTAGATTTTTAATAAATTGGCATTGGTTTGCAAATGATCCTTTTGCCTTCCCAAAAGGTGAATTAAAAACCAATCTTCTGGGCACCTGGTTAATTTTCTTTGTAAAGTAAATCTTTTCTACACCACCAAAAGTGTTTCTAAATTCATATGTTTATTTAAGCTTTAGCTTCATGGTACCTGGCATTTTTCTTTAAAATAATTTGCTTTTAATTTTTTTATGTCCAGCATCACATAATCAGTTGTTCTAACATTAGAATATATTTATTTGGTCTATTAGCCTTCTTAAAAATGTATATTATGTATTAGTATTTAGAAGATCCTTTAAAGGTTTCGTCTCTAAATAGATGATGGATTGAGTTTATTTAGCTACATAGTTAGCTCTCCTCTTTTGGATATGTCAATAACTTAATTATTATTAATATATTGTTTTGGAGCACACCATGGAAAGTTTTATGCTGTCATTGTTGTGAATACCAGAACTGATCAGTCCTTACTCCAATGGTAACATTCCTACACTTTCAAAGCTTTTCTGGCTTATTCAGAGCTCCTTATATTTAATTCAGAAATAAGTGCATAATTTATAAAAAACATAATGAATTGAAGAAATAGAATGTCATCTATAAGAGTCAAATTTATTCATGCTTTTGCATTTTTTCATTACAACTATATTTTATATACTTCATATTTATATTTCTATTTATCTTTAATTTGTTATTGTGAGATGCAATTAAGTGGGAGAAGATAAAATGTGAGCTTGTTGTGCCATCTTGAACTAGTATTTTAGTAATTATTGATCCGATGAATTTCTTTGCTAATAGTGGATATGAATTGGTTACAAACACCATTGTAGTAAGTGGCAATCATAGGATATAGGTCTGGCCCGTAAGTAGTAAACAGATCTTATTTAGTTTTCCAAAACCTTTTTTTTTATTTAAGTAACAGACTTCAGACTTGTGTGACATTAGCCTTTTTGTCTTTTGTCCTTCACTTTTCTCCAATTTTTATGCCATATTCCAAGAATGGCACAAGAGAAAGAATGTGTACAGACACCCTCTATGCACACACAAATATACAGATGTATAGCTGTGGAAATGTGCAGATAAATAATAGATTTACAAGTTAAATGTAAAATAATAAAGCCATTAAAAATAGGAGAAAACATAAGAGATAGCATTTCCTGGACTTTTTAAGAATAGGTGGACTTCGGGGTACAATGTTAACTATTTAAGTGATGGGTACACTAAAAACTCGGTCTTCACCTAAGCTAATATGTGTATGCTTATAAAATTCAAGTCATCCTTAATATCAAATATCTTAGGAAATGAAAAAGGAAAAATAACTGAAATACATTTTACAAACTCCTTCAAGAATTAAAGTTATTAAAATATATTTGCTAAACCAAGTGGCACAGGTTAAGTTCAAATTTAAGAACAATAATTGTAGCCAGAGTGAATTAACTCATCCTAAAGAGAGGAGGAATTTGTATTGATTACCTAAAATATATAAGGCAACAACAGTGTGGACGATTCCAGACACACTGACTTTTGCCTGACTCAGAAACTCTATTACTATGTATGTGTGTTATTGTAAAAGGGCTGCATGAACTGAGCCAATTAACAATCAGGGTCTTTGTGATATAGCTGTGGAATATTGCTAACTAAACATTTTATTGATAGAAAAATATTTCTTTTCTTGTACATTTGGTACTGCAGTGATGAGAGCAAGATCCAGAAATATGCGTTAGTGACAGTAGTGGTTGTAAAAGAGACGTCAGAGGTTTGAGGAGCAATGGTCTGTTAAGGTCCATCTTTTTGTGTTTTGATTTCAGCCTTCTACCAACTTACTCAAGGACATTGTAAGAATGTGGAAAAAATAGCACATGTTAGAAATTTAAGGAAAGATAATGAACCATATAATAGTTATCTGAGAAAGGAAAAGAAAATTTAATAGACTAGATGTAGTATGGTTGCATCATTAAAACACTACTTAAAGATAGTAATCACACATTTAAAGTAGGAGCATTCATATGGGACTATGTGTTTAACTGCAATTTGTTTCTTAGTGATTGTCTTACAAACAAATTAGGAAAAAACTGAGAGAAAAGCTGAAGGGAAAAGTTATTAATTACAGAGTTAGAAATTAAATATATAGATATTTAATATTTAAATTAAATATCTATATATTTAATGTTTAAATTAAATATCTATATATT